>NC_057802.1:15951253-15955699 GCF_018294505.1 Triticum aestivum | reverse complement strand
ACACCACCACACGCTAACACGCACCACACCACGCACCCACACACTCTATTGATCTTCGTTCTGAAAAGAAAGTCTCTAAGGATCCATTATTGGTCTTATATTGTTTTTCACATTAATATTTACATGCATCCTTTGTTTGTGTATAATCTGCTATAAGAGAATAAATATCATTATTATAGACAAAAGAATTTAATTATAATATACTTGGATAGCACAATACTATTATATTTTATTGACAAAGGATTATTATATGCCTCCTAGGTAATAGCTCCTTTCCTATTTGTTAGGCCTTCGTGTATTTTCAGATTGACACTAAAGTATAATATAAATAACATGCACTTTTATGTATAATATAATAATATATACTAAAAGTGTTCTCGATGCCAAGCATGCGTTTCATATATTGAAGGGTGAAGAGACCCATCCACGATTTGAATACAGTGTCAAATGACACACCATACAATGATAATCCTGAGATTAGAACCACACCTACTATAATCGAGAATGAGAGAACCGCCTTGCCCAATCTCTAGCCAAGAATGCAAACAAAGGGGGCACAAAGCCAACATGCATTGGGTATCACACTTCAACATCAACATCGCACTGACCGAACTGATAAATCCATTCTCATGTGATGAAGTATAGCAAGATGCGCACACTCGGAGAAAATATCTACTAGTACTACGAGTACCGTGCACACGCAGCCGTTACCGTAGCCGTACAGCACAACAATGGCAATTGCACATTGATCCTTATTCTCAATTTTTACCATCTTCAGACCAGAAGAACATTATACCCAACATGTACTGAAAACTAATGCGCTCCCCTCAGATTACACCACATAGCGCCTAGAGGACTCGGCAAGTGGGAGGTAGGACCTAACCGGACCAGAAGAAGCGCCTAGAGGACTCGGCAAGTGGGAGGTAGGACCTAACCGGACCAGAAGAAGATGACGCCAGGATGCGCCGCCGATGAAATACATAGCGCCCCTGGGGGCCATGTCCAGAGGGGCAACCCACACCAAGAACGAGACGTCCTAAACTCCAGCTCTGAGGACTCTGCGAACCGCCAAGGCATCGCCTTCATGCAGAAAACGACGTCGCGTCTCCGTCCCTGCCTGTTTCGGAGAACCAGAACAAGGATTTTTCCCGGCGCTCGAGGTAGGACATGATCAAGATCATGGCAGCGCCCCCAAGAGGGATACGACACTTGCAGGCATCGACGCTGCCAGCATAGGCAAGCTGTGCGGAGATTCCTCCCGGACCATGACTGGAATCCAAACCATTGAAGACAAGACAATGGAGCAGGTCGCCGGGTGAACCCCCCCTCCCTCTGCAGGAAGGAAAGACTTGCTCATCAACGATGCAGAGAGGTAACACCTGACACCGCCGGCCTCCCGCCACCAACGACGACCACACCTGGCCGTCCTCGCCCCACCGAGGCAAAGACCCATCGGGCCGCCGCACTGGCATCCGAGATCCACAGCAAGCAGCAGCCTACCAGAATCCCACCGCCACGCCCGCCAACCGTCGAACAGTGCCGACCCCGACCACCGCCAGCACCACCCAAACACATCCGGCCACCCCCACGCTGCCCCCCGCAGCCGTGGTGGCACAATCTCCGCCCGGGTCCCCTGGTTCGGCGGATAACGTATATCAAAATTTATAGCCAAGGAAATACAATTAATTTTCGCCGGAGTCCCTGTGAAATCAGTTTAAAGCATATGCTTAAAAATATTCAACATCTTGAAAATAACAATACATCCATTGTCAAGTGCCAATATAAATAATGTTGACAATGCATTGAACATCAACCTCGCACTGACCGAACTGATAAATCCATTCTCATGTGAAAATGAAGTATAGCAAGATGCGCACACTCGGAGAAAATATCTACTAGTACTACGAGTACCGTGCACACACAGCCGTTGTTACCGTACAGGTACAGCACAACAGTGTCAATTGCACATTGATCCTTATTCCCAATTTTTACCCTGTTCAGACCAGAAGAACACTATGCCCAATAGGTAGAGTACTTGACAATTAACATACACCTCCTTCTCACTTGCCCCCCTCACATTACTACAATTTACAAGCAAGAACGGATCACTCCTTCTTGGCTTTGTTGCTGTCGGGGACGCCGGCCTCGGCTTCGGCTTCGGGTCGGGCTCCGACGTCGCCGGTCATCATCTTCTTGAACTCGTCGAAGCCGACGCAGCCGTCGCCGTCGACGTCGACGGAGGCGATCATCTTCTCGCAGTCCTCGGTGCTGCATCCCTCGCCGATGCGGCTGAGGACCTTGCTGAGCTCGGCGACGGAGATGCGGCCGTCGCCGTTGATGTCGTAGATGTCGAAGGCGTCGCGCAGCTCGGCGTCCAGCTCGCGCTCCCCGCGGCCGCGGCCGTGGAAGGCGGCGAACTCGCCCAGGTCGACGTAGCCGTCGCGGTCGGTGTCGAGCTCGTCCATCATGGACGCCACCTCGCGGCCCTGCGCGGACTCGGTGGCCGGCGGCGCGATGGCCCGGGACACGGCGGCCAGCTCCGACGGCGAGATCCGGCCGTCGCCGTCCGTGTCGAAGCGGGAGAAGACCTTCTTGATCTCCATGTCCTCCGCCGCCGCCGGCTTCTCCGCCTGCTGCTGCTGCTTCCGGCCGCCGCTCGACATGGCGAAACTTGAGGCTCGACGGTCGCGGCGAGCTGGCTGAGCTTCAAAGATTCAGAGCTCAAGTGGCTGGTTGTAGTGATGGAGATCGGGGAGCTTCCACTTGAATGTCTGATGGGTGGTGGTTGCAGTGGGCTCTTGGGTATTAATACCGGCGAGCACGCGCTACGGACGCGCACCGACCACCCTCCCTCCTTCCGGATAAAGAAGTGGAGTAACTCCGACGCGGGGAGGGGAGCGGCGAGCGCGTTCTCTTGTCTTCTCCCGGTTGCGTGGGGCGGCGCGTCGGCCAGGCGTCGGTTCGCGGCGATGGGCAAGCGTACGGCCGGATGCGCGCGATGCGAATCTCGGTGTAGGGGAGGACTTTTCCGCGTCCCGCCGGCAGCTTCCTCGGTGCTCGGGAGAAGTCAGCAGCGTGGATCACCGGCCACGTCTGCGTCTGCCGCGGACTGGTTTATTTATTCCTTTGCTGGCCTGGTTCGTGGAACTTGTCGCCGTGAGCGGCTACGGTGGAGTGGGTGCGTGGCCGCGGGATAGGCAGACACATGGCGCGGCGGGCGTGGACGGAGCAAAATGCATCCCCATGTGAGGTCGTCGTTGCTCGTGGCGTCCCATCCTGGCCTTGGCGTGCGACCTTTCAGAACAAAAGATTCGTGCAGGATATCATGGCCGCCACTCCCTTTTTCACTGCACTCGTGATTTTACTCTATTAGTGTGTGGGTTCATTTATTCGGATTTGCTAAATCATATTTTTTTTGAAAAAATCATGGTAGTACAATGAATACTAGAAATAATAAAAATTACATGCAGAGCCGTAAACCACCTAGCGACGACTATAAGCACTGAAGCGAGCCGAAGGCGCGTCGTCGTCATCGCCCCTCCCTCGCGGGAGCCGGGCAAACCTTGTTGTAGTAGACAGTCGGGAAGTCGTCGTGCTAAGGCCCCATAGAATCATCGCACCATAACAACCGTTCGCGGATGAAGAGTGTAGAGCAAAAGTATCCAACCTGAAGACATACGAACGAAGACGAACGACGAACAAATCCGAGCAAATCCACCAAAGACAAGTTCGTCGGAGACACACCTCCACAGGCCCATCGATGATGCTAGACACATCACCGAAACGGGAATAGGCGGGGAGACCTTTATTCCATCTTCAGGGAGCTACCGCCGTCTCGCCTTCTAAGCAGGACACAAACCCTAACAAAGCTCGAAAAAAGATCTAAAAATGGAGCTCTCCCACCGGCAAGGGCCGAGATCCACTCTGCCTTCATGTCCCTATGGCCACCGGGACGGGACGGACCGACGCTGGCGCCGGCGGGAGGCAGAGAACGCTAGCTTTTTGGGAGGCGGCGACTGGCTAGGTCGCGTACGAGTTGGAGTTGCGTGTGTTCTTCTATTGTTAACTCATGTCTAGACGAGAGTTAGTCAGAGCATCTATAGCCAGGCGCCCTATATCCGTCTCAAACACCCGGGCAGGTCGTCCGATCACTGGCCGGTCACAAAAAAACGACCCAACCGAAACTCTCAAACGGGCTTCAAACGCCCGGGTTGATCAGCACCTCTCAAACTGGATGATTTCCCAAGCCGCCGGCAAGCCGTCTCGCGCTCCGGTGAGATTCGTTGTCATCCCGATGGCAGCGGCGAGGTGTGGGATGTGCGCGAGAGCATCGTGCCGAGGTGCGTGATGGCGAGGACCACGACTGCGAGCTCGGGGGCACCGGGATGGGCAGAGGCCGTGCGCAACATGGTCTCCCGCCTAGCCGCGGCGGGTGATGGGGCCTTC
>NC_057802.1:15634622-15642430 GCF_018294505.1 Triticum aestivum | reverse complement strand
TCCCCGACGACGCCCCCGTCTTCTACGCCCGCAGGTACCCCATCCAAATCACCCCCGCCTCCATTTCCCACCTCTCCCTCTCTGCTCCTAATACAACAATCTGTCCCTATGCGAGCAACCACAGATTTTAGCAAGTTTGTTTCTGTTGCTGTGGCGTATCAACTGCTTATTACTTATCCGTTCCATTTTAAAATTGAATTTCTTGGCTGCGCCATGTGCCCAACAGTCTTAAAATTCGGTGGACCTTTTCCACGCTTGCTTCTGCTAATGTATGACCTGTTTCTGTTTCCTCCACCGGAGAATGAGAATATTGTTGTTGCCTGACCTTAGTGAGGTTAACCTTGAGAGCGATGGGTATTATAATGGTTATTATTATGGGATTCATAATTAATAAACGTACGTTTTCATTGGCTTGTTTATATATTATCAGTGCTTGGGCTGTAACGTGCGTCCCCCTAGTAATGGAACACGGAGCATATACTGATGCTAGCACTAGTTTAGTGATGCACCAAAAGGACAGTTTCAGCAACTCACTTCATGGCTATTTTTGGCTTGGCTACTCTTTGTGCTTTACTGTACCACACTACAGTTACCACTGTCTGGTGTAGCTGCTGCTCTGCTTATGGCAATTCGTAACGTCCGTGCTAATGTGTTTGATCTATTGATCAACTAGTTTGTATTTAAGGTTATATATACTGGGCCCCTTTTACTTTCCACCATGGATAGCAGTAATCTGTACACGTTTGCATAGTTCATCATGAACTAGCACCACAGACCAGCTTATGAGTTGCTCCAAGAAACTCAGTACCTTGTTTGGGTGATAGTGCTATGAAACTTGGTGGGGTTCCTTTTGTGACTCACCTGCCAATTTAGTGCGGAGGAAATAACCACATGTCCTTGATTGATTTGTAGTTTTGTAGTTGGTTGTTACAGAATGCAGTACCTTGGTTGTGAAGATAATAAAAATTATGACAATGTTGTGCAGGAGTAGTAATAAGAGAAGATCGCTCTGAGGTGAAGGAAGCAAGTGAGAGGCAAAGTGAGTTATTCTCTAGTCGTGTATTTAGTTAGTTACTTACTCCTGGTAGCTAATAAGTGGTTACTCTTTGGACTTTGGTGGTGTATGTATCAAAGCATGTTGTAAATATAGCAGCTCTGTTCCTTTTGTTGTAATGCCTAATGCCTTCATATTCTACTTGTATCACTGTATCATTGTAGCAAAAGTACAAGGATCAGATCACTTGGGCATGAAATGGTTCCAGAAACCAAAAGCCTGTTGTACATTATAGCAGTTCTCTGTGTTTTTTTGTAATGCCTAATGCCTTCTCTGTGTTTTTGTGCATAGATTTTAAGGCAAATTTAGCACAGTACAGTTAGCAAAGTTAGAAATCTTTTAGGAAATTTTAAAAACAGTAGCAAAAAAATTAGGTATAAAAACAGTAGCAAATAAAAAAAGAGTAGCAAATATAGCTAGGGAAATTTTGTTTAGGTATAAAAACAGTAGCAAATAAAAAAAAGTAGTAGCAAATTAAAAAAACAGTAGCAAAAAATTAGGTATAAAAACAGTAGCAAATATAGCTAGGGCAATTTTGTTTAGGTATAAAAAACAGTAGCTACAATTTGTAAAAAGCATGAGCAACTGAAAAATCATCCTGAAATATAGCTAGGACAAACTTCAGTCTTTTTTTTGTTTGTAACAGAAACTACAGTAGTAAATATTTCCTGAAGTAAATATTTTCAGTCATTACAAATATGATACTGCTTGGAGATGATACTGCTTGGAGATGATACTGCTTGGTGTATTTTCCATGTTGTGATGGAGGCCTTTTTTGCCTTGTCCACCCGAGAGGCCCTTGAGTTTGCCGGAATGTCGATTAACTTCCGTTCCGGCAAATTCGGGTACTCCATATGTCCTATTTTCAGCAAAGGTCATGCTGAAATTTTCCGTGAATTTTAGCATGACTTTGCTAAAAATAGGACATATGGGGTACTTGTGACTAATGCATGGGCCGGGGTATCTTAGTAGTTAATTAAGTAGGATCAAGTGCCCCGGCGTACTTGTGACTAATGCATGGCTTTTAGGGTGCCTCGGTGTCGATAAAAACTGAAATGATGAAAGCTTAGGCTTTTAGGGTGCCTCGGCGTCGAAAAACCCTCAATGATAAAAGCTTAGCTTTTAGGATGCTTCGGTGTCGACTAACCCTAAATGATGAGACCATGATCTTGTTCCTTGGCAATAACCAGCTTTTTGACCAAACTTTGTTCCTATTTAGAGAGAAACATGGCCAACAACGATGAGGCCGGGGGTTCGAGCGTCAAGCCATTCTGGATGCTGTCCCAGGAGATGGAGGAACAACCTCACTTGTATGAGGACGCCGCCTCCCCCACCGATCCTGACACCACTGATGGTACCGCCGAGGATGACCCCACTGATGCCACCATTGATGGTGCCGCCAAGGATGCCACCACTGATGGTGCCGCCGAGGATGCCACCACTGATGATGGCGGCGCACGCACAGATGGCAGCCAACCGAAGAGGCAACGGAAGGACCGGCGCCCGACCGTGCTCCGCACCACTGTCGAGACTTGTAATATAATGATTCATACTTATACATTTTGTTCGGTCTTTTCAATTCGGAGGCTAATATGATGAATTGTATTCGGAGACTAAAATGATGAATTGTATTCAGAGATTAATCTTTTATTGTATTCGATGAATCTGTTGTTGATGTGTGCTGTCTATATTTTGTCCAATTATACATTTTGTAACCTGTGCAAAAAACAGAAAATAAAAAAATAAAAAAAACCTAATATTCATACTAATGGCGCATCACATCATAGTGCGCCATTAGTATGCCAAAGGATACTAATGGCGCATCACTAAACAGTGCGCCATTAGTATGCCGAAGTTACTAATGGCGCATCCATCTGTAGTGCGCCATTAGTATGCCAAAGCACCTGGTATACATGGCCCCCTGGGAGGCATACTAATGGCGCAATGTAGTATATACTAATCGCGCATCTGCGGTGCGCCATTAGTATACCAGATACTAATGGCGCACCAGTGGTGTGCCATTAGTAAAATATACTAATGGCGTGCTACTAATGGCGCACCACTGATGCGCCATTAATGGCCAGATTAGGTGCGCCATTAGTAGTCCTTTTTCTAGTAGTGCTAGGCTTGCCTTCTAGAGATCGAAGGGCTGGCCTACAATGAGGCCTATCCGACCCAGGACATCCCCGTCGTTCCTAAAGTCTACAGTAATGAGTTTCACTCTTTCGTCCTTGAGGAAGTTCTTAAAATCCTGGCACTCAACGTCGCATGGCATATGTGTACGCAAACCTGGATCACGGCAGGCTTCTTCTTCTCTGCCTCCTTTAGGATCTTCTCTCTTTTGAGGACTGTGGTGTACTCAACATCTAGCCCAGTGACCCACTCATCCTTTGAACTGTTGAACATGCGTAGGAAGCGAGCAAGGTATGCTTTCACCATCGCGGATCCACGTGTCTAGATGACAATGAACTCATCGCCGGTGAGGGCTCCAACCTGGTACTCAGCGGCGACCATAGATATTTGGGAGGCCATTGATTTTGGAGGGTTAGGAGAAGTTGAACTGGTGTAATGTGAAAGGACGGGACGACTGGGAATGAATTGTTGTAAGGTACTGTAGTAGTAGAAGACGGGGACGAGTAGGGCGTGCGAACAGCGTGGGGTTATTGGCATGCCCGGTGGATAAACAGCTACAAGCCCCCAAAGAGTTCTCGAGTACTATGCGGGACCCACTAGATGTCATGTCTACTAGACCCATATCGTAGGCCTGCCGGTATAGCTTCTACCTGTTCGCACGCCATGCCGGCGCGTGGATGTAACGTCACTTAATTCCGTCAACCATCGCGCCTCCCATGACCTTCGCCTCGCTCGCGTGGTCACGCCCTTTGAGACTTCGACCGGCTATAAATGAGCAATTTTTTGCCTACTCCGCATGCATGATACGCCCTCTGGTCCTTTTTACTTCCGTCAACCATTTCCAAAGTGTTTGACCAAATTTATACTAAAAATATCAATATCTACAATACTGATTATAATGAGTATAAGAACTACGTTTTATAATGAGTATAAAAATATTGATTTGATATTGTGAATGCTCATACATTTTTCTATAAGTTTGGTCAAAGTAGAGGTACATTGACTTCAGACAGAACTTAGATGCACAATGCAGACTAGTTCCTCCGTCCAGGCGCGTGCCATGTCCTATCTAGTCATCACAACAAGGTTAGCTATTAGAGTACTACTACCTCCCTTCTAGTTTAAAGGGCTCGGTTCAAAAATTTCACCTACTCTTACCAAGATAGAGGCGGTGGAATAGTTTTTGTAGTCTGCAAAAGTACTCAACTAATGTTGTCATTCTTCACAAAAAATGTGTTTACCAATGCATTATCGCATTGCATGCATGCCTGAACACTAGCTACTCTAAGCCCCCCTCTCTTCTTTAATTCTTTGCCACATCAGCATGTTTGCTATTCCCGTATGCATGATACCAGCTAAGATACCACCATTATGGCCATCCCTAATCATCGCATGCAATAATTTAGTGCACCTTGAAATATGAACATGTGTGGGGCGTGTATTTTTTTAATGACTTGAGACTATACCTAGCCCGGCATGCAAGATGACTTATTATGCACCGTTCCCCATACCTGCAGGAAGCCCGTTCATCTCAAAATCTTTTCCTCTCCATGTGTGAAAACAATATGCCTGCTTGACTCTCCTTCTCCCTCCGGCAGTCCCACCACTCACTACTAGGAAAAGGCCTACTAATGGCGCACCTATTTTGGCTACTAATGGCGCACTATGGGTGCGCCATTAGTACCACGCCACTAGAATATTTTAGTAATGGCGCACCAGAGGTGCGCCATTAGTATCTTGTATACTAATGGCGCACCACAGGTGCGCCATTAGTATCCCGCAGGTGCGCCATTAGTAGCTGGTATACTAATGGCGCACCACATGGAAGTGCGCCCTTAGTAACAATTTTTTTAAAAAAAATTCGTTTTTTCTTAATCTCAGGTCACTATTTCACATATGAGATATCCAACACATATATATACAACAAGCATCCATATAACAATCATATCCAACACACAAGTTTCATCATATATACATACATAGCCAACACATAGCTCCATCGTTACATATTACAAAAGTTTCACATTGTTCATCCAACACCGTTATCCATCAATTCACAAAAGTTTCACATTGATACAAAATAAAAACACAAATGGAAAAGAAGCACTCCATCCATGCAAGCTTCCGTGAATTAAATCAAATCTGCAAAATGATAAACAAGAAGTTAGAAGAAGAAGAAGAAGAAGAAGAAGACTAGAAGAATACTAGAAGAAGAAGAACGCTAGAAGAATACTAGAAGAAGAATAAGAAGAAGAATAAGAAGAATAAGAAGAAGACTATAAGCTTATTATGTGAACTTGATCATTTTGTGCTAACATAAGTAATTTTGGAGCTAACCTATAGGAAACTAAGCATATAAGCTCTAAGTTAGCATATTAGAGCCAACTTAGGTAAAATGAAGCTAACATATGTCATTTTGGAAAAGAAGAAGAATAAGAAGAAGACTATAAGCTTATTATGTAAACTTGATCATTTTGTGCTAACATAAGTAATTTTGGAGCTAACCTATAGGAAACTAAGCATATTAGAGATAACATAGGCAACTAAGTATATATATATATATATATATATATATATATATATATCATTTTGGAGATCTGACATACCTGACATAGTTCAGTTCACATTGTTCTTCTCCTTCTCCTTCCTCAGCCTGATGCGCCAAGAGCGGCGAGGCGGTGGAGGCAGCTGTGGGATGTAGTCTTCTACCACAATTGGCGTGGTCATGTCGCCCAGCTGTGGGATCGCCGGCGCCACCACCGGTGCGTGGTCATTGTCAGGCACCACCACCATCGCGAGGCCACCTTCAGGCAGGACGGGCACGACCATCGCTAGGTCATCCTCAGCCACCACCATCTCTTGCCCATGGTCAGCCACCACCATCTCTTGCCCATGGTCAGCCACCACCATCTCTTGCCCTTGGTCAGCCACCACCATCTCTTGCCCTTGGTCAGCCACCATCAGCGCTAGGTCATCCTCAGCCAGATGCCCATCGTCATCCTGCAGCTCCTCATCCCCACTCTGCTCCTCTTCTCCCCCACTCCAGTCCGGATCATCCTTCTTGCTGTCTTTGCTGCTGCCAGAATCGCTGCTGCTTTCGTTAAAGCCAGAATCGCTGTTGCTTTTTCTACAGCCATAATCGCTGCTGCTTTGGCTGTAGCCAGTGTCGCTGCAGCTGCTCCCATTGCCTGTCCAAATGCAACAATGACCGTTAACAATCGATGTGAGACAAAGCCAAATGTAGAGGAATAAGAAGAGGCAGAACGCACTGGCATCTTCGTCGTCAGCGTAGCGCATGCGACACATAGTCGTGTTGAAAACCTTCACGATGAGCATTGTGGCGTCATCGTCGTACCTGAAGAGAAGAAAGTACCCGGTCCGCAGGTCGTAGGCACTGTAGAACTTCTCCCAGCCACGGCACAGGTACATGTGGCCCTCCTCGATCACCAACTCCACATCCCACAGCCTGTGAACCCCGCTGCCGGCCTGTCGGAGCTTCACATTATCTGGCGGATCTTCACCCAGCATGTTCATAAAAGTGTCAGGCAGCCTCTGCAATTTGGGACAAGGAGTGATGTAGCAAACAACAGAGTTATCATAATGAGATGGGTGAAGGGGAGATCTCTCGTTTAATATATCTGCCTCGTGGCTGATACTGAAGTCCCAAGTATGACACTGAAGAACTCGAAAGCATCCAACTCGTACTCCGGTGAGGCAGAGCGGCGGTGGCTGCTTCCCCCCATCTCTGATAAGCAGCAGAAGAGACCAATTAGTACCCTTACAACATTATCATACAACATTATAGCAGCATAAATTTTGAGTAGAAGATAATCAACTACACCAATACACCAATTAGTACACCCACTATGTTTCTGCAGCAATACCAACATATTCTTTCCTGGTGATCCATTGAAATGTACCAGGATTGTACATCGACTAATTATACATCTGACCCTATTTACTCGTTCCTTGTTGGTTCGCTTATGGGTTTATGTTAGGAGGCACAACTGTAAAAAATGTGAGGGAGAAAAGCAAAACAAAATTATGGTTGGCTTGCTATTGGTTCCAGTGCACAAGCACAAACCATTGATTTGTGTGGGTGGGAGATGTGTTTGTTTCTTTGTGCATACTCTGAATCTCGAATGACTGGTTTACTTTCTCTCTGTGTGGTTTGGGCTGTGATCCTGCAAATTTCTTGTGCCTACTGAAGGAAGTTTCTATTTACATACATGGAGTTATTTCTGGTGTTCCAAATATTCAGAGTTGGGGCTGTGAAAGGAAATATTCAGATGTCTGCTGTTGTGCTTGAGTGAATGTTCTGAAATGAAATGGATCAAATGCTTCCAGTGTACCCCAAATGTGAGAGCAAAATTTAAGGAGGGACATCTGATGCACAAATTAACAGTTGGCTATACAGATTTGAATCAAGACAAGTCATTGTTAATTGATCATGAAGTGAGAGCACAAATCAGGTAATACACAATACATGAACAGGACAAACCATGGTGCAAATCAGATAAAGGAACACACACACATTGATTGCTCGCAGGGGGCCCGCGGCGAGCCTGGCTCCGGGGGCGGCGCGGGCGCAGGGGCGGCGGCGAGCCTGGCTCCGGGGGCG
>NC_057802.1:15632491-15633495 GCF_018294505.1 Triticum aestivum | reverse complement strand
GGGCGACGGGGCGAGGGGAGGTGGGGCTCGACATTACTAACAAACTTTTATTTTTCAAAACTACTAATGGCGCACGGTGGGTGTGGTGCGCCATTACTAGGTCAACTAGTAATGGCGCACTGTACCACGGTGCGCCATAAGTAATAAAAAAAATTCATTTTTTTTCAAAACTACTAATGGCGCACCAGACACCAGGTGCGCCATTAGTAATATATTACTAATGGCGCACCAACAGGTGGTGCGCCATTAGTATATAGTAATGGCACACCACATGTCTGGTGCGCTATTAGTGGCCATATCATCTATAGCCCTTTTTCTAGTAGTGACTCCACCCGGTGTGGAAAAAATCTGCATGCATGACTCGCCTCCCCCCGCGCTCGTCCAATCCGTTGTGACCAGCAATATTTCCACCCCTTCCCTCCCCCGTAATTTACCCCAACAAATATGCCCACGTAGCTGTTGCATTAATCAAGCAACATATCTTACGGGCAGTGCTTCACACTACAAAAAAAGACACATCCATGACATTTGCGGCCGAACGAAATTTTTTCCTGTCATACATATGAAACTTCTATAACGATAATTTTGACAATACCCGGTATCATCATAGATGTGGCGGGCTCCTTCTTCTATGACAAAAAATCATGACAGAAAATCGGCTTTTCGTCCTGGGCGGGCCGGAGATGCAGCTGCATGACATTCTCTGGGCCGTCCATGACGGAAAAAACCGTGGTAGAAGCGAGGGCGAGGAAAATTTCGGGGAGTTCCCGGTTACGGTGGGCGGTCGGGGGCCGAGCGATGCGCGTTTCTCTCGTACACGTATGCGCGTGTATGCGAGGCGTTGGCCCTAACTGAACCCGAGCGAGGCGTTGGGCTCTAACTGAACCTGAGCGATTGCACTACAGGCTACGCGTTACTGAACCCGAGCGATCGATCGATGGCTGTTAACTGAACCCGATCGAGCGATTCCTTCGCCACTGCTGCTAACTGAAGCCGATCGATGC
>NC_057802.1:15577301-15631868 GCF_018294505.1 Triticum aestivum | reverse complement strand
GAACAGGAGCCTGTGGAGGCTGGAGGAGGTCGACGGTGGAGATGAACAGTATCCCGTGGAGTCCTGTTTTGCGGTACACCACACCCCTCCCGATGAACAGGACCCCCATTTTGACCGTAGCGCTCCAACACAAGTCCGTTTCGTCCGTTTTGCGGTACGCCACACCCCTCCCGATGAACAGGACCCCCGTTTCGAACGTAGCCCTCCAACACAAGTCTGTTTCGTCCGTTTTGCGGTACGCCACACCCCTCCCGATCAACAGGACCCCCGTTTCGACAGTAGGAGGTCCGTTTCCTCCGTTTTGCGGTACGCCAGACCCCTCCCGATGAACAGGATCCCGTTTCGAACGTGGCCGGTCGAACACAAGGCCGTTTCCTCCATTCTACGGTATGCTAGGCCTTGTTTCCATCACCTGTTCCGTCCAAGCCCTCCCGATGAACACGATGACGCATTCCGTTCCGACCCAGCCGGTTGGCTCCCACGCGTTCCGTTGCCTCACGATGAACACGACGCATTCCGTTGCCTCCCCATGAACACGACGACGACGGTGTTTCTCTGTTCCGACCCAGCCATGTACACGAGCCCTGGCCGTACATATGCGCGAGTAGGCGTTCGAGACCCCGCCCGTATGTACACATACGTGGCCGTATTTTCTTTCTTGCACACTGGCCGCTGTACGTACGTGTACATGCTACGTGCGCGCCTCTACTACGACACGTACGCGCCTCTACTACGACACGTTCGTGCCTCTACATCGACCAGTATATATGTACGTACACATTCGCGACCAGAATGACAACGCTACGTATGCTTCGACCAGGTGGGTCCCGACTGTCAGGCACTTGCTTGTGTGCTAAGATGTAGCTGGTGGGTCCCAGCAGTCAGGGGGGCGAATCATTTTTTTTTGCCCGGACGCACTTCCTTGCGTGCGAAGATGTAGCTGGTGGGTCCCAGCAGTCAAGGGGGAAACATTTTTTTTCACGAAATACGGTGGCCTGTTCGGTGGGTCCCTGCTGTCAGGTGGAGGAATCATTATTTTCCGTGTAATAAGGAGGCACTTCCTTGCTGCGGCCGTGGACCCAGCTGTCAGCCTCTCCACGTACAGCCCACGTCCGATGGAAGTCGTTCCTTGACCACGTTGACCACGCCGCGCCGAGAGCACCACGGTGGTGGATGACGGCGAGGCCTAGGAAGGGGACGACTCGGAGCCGGGGAAGACGCGGCAGTGGAAGCCTGCGCGGAGAGGAGTACGAGGGTTCACTGGTTCGGCTGCAGTGTGAGGCTGCCGTCGCCGTAGGGCCTGGCCAGCGGTGGGAATAGTAGGGGGCGGTGAGGCCTCCGCGGCAGCACAGCCGGCCACGGGAGGCAGGAGCATGCGGCACGACCGGCGCTGCTTTGGGCGGCTGGAGCAAGAAGACCAGAGGTTGAAGAGGCACTACGGCCGTTGGATGGACATCGTCACTGGAGCTAGAATCGTTCATATTGACTAAAGTTGACAAAGGCCCCTGTCCCAGTCAACTTAGTAGGCCCACAAGTCAGCCTCCCACCATGGTGGGTCCCAGCTAGCAGGGGGAGTATTCATTTTTTTGTGCGTAATAAGGAGGCACTTCCGGTGGGTCCGAGCTGACAGCGGGGGGAACGTTTTTTTCAGGAAATATGGTGGCCCGTCCGGTGGGTCCCAGCAGTCAGGGGGGAAACGTTTTTTCGCGAAATAACGTGGCCTGTCCGGTGGGTCCCTGCTGTCAGGTGGAGGAATAATTATTTTGCGCGTAATAAGGAGGCACTTCCTTGGGGCCGCTTGGACCCAGCTGTCAGCCTCTCCACGTACAGTACTCTTTCGATGGAAGTCGGTCGTTGACCACGTTGACCATGCCGCGCGGAGAGCACCAGGGCGGTGGACGACGGCGAGGCCTAGGAAGGGGACGACGCGGAGCCAGGGAAGACGCAACAGTGGAAGCCCGCGCGGAGAGGTGTACGAGGGTTCACTGGTTCGGCTGCGGTGTGAGGCTGCCGTCGCCGCAGAATAACAGGGGGTGTGGGTGAGTAGAGGGATGGCCTGGCCAGCGGTGGGAGTAGTACGGGGCGGTGAGGCCTCTGCGGCATCACAACCGGCCACGGGAGGCAGGAGCACACGGCACGACCGGCGCTGCTTTGGGCGGTTGGAGCAAGAAGACCAGAGGTTGAAGAAGCACTACGGCCGTTGGATGGACATCGTACGATCACTGCAGCTGGAATCATTTATATTGACTAAGTTGACAAAGCCCTTGGTACGCGTCAGCTTAGTAGGCCCACAACTCGGATTTGGCAGAGAACATATAGCCCATTTGCGATTTGTAAGAATGTACAGCCCATTTTTTAATTCTAATGGAATTTACTACAGCCCATTTACAGTTTGTTAAAAGTACAGCCCAACTTCTAGCTAGGACAACGGTTAATAATTTCAAACAACCGCTCAAAACAGAATTCAAAAGAAATTCCCACATTTTGATGGGATCCGAAATATTTTTATCCGAAAATTCTAGTCAGTTTAAATATAATTTCAAAATAAACTTGTATTACGTTAAAATCCAACGAAATATTGCGCGCTCAACAAGTAATGAAATTAAAATTTTCAAATTCCAAAAATAATATATTTTTTAAACTAATTACGCGTTTGGTGCATAGTTACTGCCCAATTATTATAATTACGTCCCATTTATTATTTCTTAAAGTCCATTTTCTTGTTAAGCCTAATGCATACCTCCTAGGAAAGTTTGCAGCCCAGCGGGCGGAGAATAACAAGTTGACCCGGATATTGTGTACAACTGTCGGCCCAGTTGCATTGCTGATGTTGAAAAAAAGGCCTATGTAGTACAGTACAACCTAACACTGGTACTCAGGCCACATTCAGCGGCGCCGGAAAGGCCCAAACAAGGCTTCTGTACAACTTTTTGAAGTCTCTGAGCTCAATTAATAACTTAAGAAAAAAGTTAGATTACAGTGGAACCTAATTAAAAGCTGTCATGAGCAAATAAATAATTCAACGGGTCCCACTTGTGCGTGTGCGCGTGTGTGTGCGTGAGTGTGTGTGTGTGTGTGAGAGAGAGAGAGATAGAGATAGAGATAGAGACCCATCAGTCGATGCTCGTAAATACATCTTTCAGCCATATGCATTGCTGATGCTCAGTAAAAACTTATATAGTTGACACAATCATATAGAACATCATAGCACACTGAACTTGCATACAAAAATTTCAGCAGGCGGCACAATCAGGATGGAAGCAGTGGATCGCTACGAGTAGGGCTATGTTGAAACCAACGAAGTCGTACATAACGGTTCATCGTCTTTATCAATGACGGGGAAATATCTTGAATGCTGTGAAAGAAAACAAACAGACAACACAATAAGTTATGCTAGCACATTAAGTTGACGTACATCCCTTTCTAAAAAAGTTGGGGTACAAAATTAGAACAGGTCACAATCAAATGTAGTAGCATATCAGTGCTTCACACCCATAGCTCGAATTTAACTATTATCTGACAAGATTCAGTTGTTACCTCAAATTAGAGCACATCCAGGCAGCCAGCCCTGCCTCTTCTCCCAAAGAAGCAGTGGCCTCCGCCGCGCGACGGAGTAGGCCCTGTGCCATCCATCGTTCCGAGCAACACGGGAAAGTCTGACGTTGACTCCTGTAATGGACGTCGTCGACGGACCCTGGCACCAACGGCGGCGGCAGGACTTCGATTGATGGATTGACCACTTCTTCGACATGCACGAACACTCGATACAGGTACATCCCTAACGTGGTCCGTGGCGGCCTTGCTGGTGACGAATAGTACAGCCCCGGTTCCTGCACCGGTATCTCAACACCAGTCACCTTCGGTATGGTAGACGGCTTCTTCATCCATGCCATAACCGTCAGAGCCTAGCTGTCTGGAGGAACATACTTACGAGCTCACCTCCAAGGTCGTTGATAAGCTCGTTCATGGACTCGCTGTTCCAAGCACGTCGAGGCATGCCGTCGAAGGTAAGCTTTGTTAAAAACTCAAGCTCAGAGGGCACCGAGCCCCATCCTGGGTGCCACCGATCAAAGCTCACCAGCGCGCCATCGTAGAACAAATGCCGGGAAGATTCGAACACACGACTCCAGTCGAAAGTTGTCCGGAACCTGACGAAGAAATCAGCCGGTGGCGGACAGACTTCGACGAGCAAGTCACTTATTTGGATGCCGTGCGCAATGCAAGAGCTTTGACAAGGCAGGACGGACCTCAGGATCTCCGGCTCAGAGATCCGCGTTGACCGGTGACATGATAGTGCGCTTGAGTATAGGGAGTACAGGAGGGGAATTTGGGGAAACTGGAGTAGGAATCGAGATTCCAGAGGTGGGGGAGGGGCGGGAGACTGGGGATGAAAAGGTAGCATGAATTTCGAGCACGTGCCAATATGCTCTCGGCGCGCAAGCGCACGAAAACACCGGTGGCGCCCACATGTCGGCCTAAGAGTCCTTGTTCTTTCTTTTTTGGAGAGCCCGACCTTTTTTTAGGATCTTTTGAGAGCCCGGTCTGAGAGTCATAATTGACCTGTTTGGCATTGCGTTACTACTCGACCCATATTCAACGACACCTCACTGGCCCAAACAAGTGTACATCATGGAAAAGACAGTGAGCTCAAATTATATAACTTGAAAAAAGGAAATATACCCTGAACACTGGAGAATGGTGATGCCCTCATTTAGCCCACCAGTAGTTCGAGACAATAAAAGTTCGAAACAACGAGATATTGAACATTCAAACACTGACTAGTGACTACCATTGGCATAAACAGCAAGACATGATAGTTCATAAGAAGTCTTGCTACACCACCAAAACGCACCCATCTGCAGCGCTCAGACTCTCGTGATCCAGACGAGAATGACATTCTAAACAGAAGCAACTATTACATAGTAAGGGTGACATAGACGAGGATGACCAAATGACAAGGAATATGCATAACAAAAGAAAGAACTACCCATCCAGAACCAGCAGCAAAGACAACAAAGTCATTCGAAGAGATGATCCAACACCATCATAATTTGCAGCCCCGCTTCAGCGACCAGTGATCCGAAGACACCAGTACTCCACCCTTTCGATGCAACAGCCCAATTACCTATCAACCAGAAGGCTTGAACCACATCACTGCCTGTCGTAATTGAGACATCCAAGGATCAAAGTTAATCCGGATGCATTTGTCATTCTCACCTTCTTTTGGCTGCAGGCTGTATCGTTGACAATCAGGGGAGTTTGCTCCCAAACTCCTAGGGCTCGCCGTGTAGACACAGTTTTCCATAGCAAACATAGCCTCTCTGCCATCAAGGTCCTTGCCAACAGCGATCTCCTGGTGAATCGGATAATTGAGTCCGAGAAACAGAGTGTGAACCAAGGCTATTTACCCGCCTCCAACTAAAAAATCCTAAAGGCCCCAACAAGCTGGTATCCTGCTCATAGACGTAACAGCCACTGTCCGGATACTCACGTATTACACGGTGCTTGTATACAGTGGGGTTTTTGCAATATAACATTTCCGGCTCATGTGTCCGAATGATCATCAGTCTTTTGTCGTCGTCTGATCGAGCGAGGAACCAGTTGTGCTTCCCTATTTTGGCCAAAGGTGGTGTGATTACAAAGGGCAGTAACTATAGGGACACTGCATCATATCAAAAAGGACAGGCATTGTTAATGTAAGATCAGCATTGTTCAGAGTATGAGTAGGATAATGCAAGAAACAACATTGATATGTCCCTGTTGGAACTGGGAGGAAAATACAGGGGAATGTATACTGGGTTCGAAAATATAGAAGTGCCATGCATGGTTATACTCATGTTATCTCGCAATCGATTCTTCACAGAAAACTACCATGTCATGCATGTTATGTAATCATGTTCTGTCCTCACAAACAAATTCTTCAAGGTAACTAACAGACCATGCATTGTTATATACTCGTGTTCTGTGGGCAATTTTTGTGAGGATATTATTCTAAGCATTGATTGCTGAAGGGCGAATATAGGTATGTACACATGGTAAGCATTGCAGGATTTCACTACTTCCAAATATAGAGTTCTCCATATGCACATTTACTTCCCTAATGTATGGTTAGATGAAACCAATAGTGTGGTGCATGTTTCTACATCATGAAAATGAGGAAACTAACATGGCCATTGATACACACTCATATTTAGTAGTAGTATATAGATTACTGTAAAATAAGGATAATATCCATATATTCCTAACCGTTTGATTATTCGGGGTACAAATTGGCTGTAATGACATGGTCACAATCGCATGAATTAACTCATTCCAAATATAGCTGATTTACGGCGTCTCTAATACATTGCCATAGTTCTACTCAAATTCTGCTCAAACAGGGATATGCCAATCATCACAAAAAGTTCAAACAGTGTCATGGGGTCATCATTAACATGAGACAGAAACAACTTACACGCGCCGTCCTAGCAATACGTGGTGCCATCTGCTTTGTCGATCGCGTATATGATGCCATTGTGTTCAATAGCATCACAGAAGTGTGTATCTGCTTTGACGATGATCCACTGCGAGCTGAGTTGTCTCCACCTAAAGAAGGCACTGGCGTAAAGATAGGCGCGTCCGCGGTCGAACAAGGCAATTAGCTTGAAGTCTGCGTAATTCGCATGTCGTGTGGGCACTTGGCAGATTACAATCTTCTGCATAACAAGGTCCGTCCAACTAACGTGGTAATCTAGATGACTTGGACCGCGATGGTAATACTCTATATAATCCAACGGAGGAAGGATAATCTCATGGGAGGTCTGGAAGTTCACGGGCACCAACTTTTTACCGTCTTCTCTGAAGGCAGCCATCCAGTGGGAGTTCATGCCGACCCAGTACATACCTGCCAAGAAGTTTTGGGCGATGGTGATTGGATCGATGTCGAGGGAAATGATGTACGGCGACCCACTACATACCTGCAAAGAAGTTTTGGCTAATGGAGATCGGATTGAAGTCGAGGGGCATCATGTACGCCTCCGTATCATGGTGAGCCAATCTCGCAAGACCAGATAGCAGCAAGCAGGGTGTCTTGAAAAGCTTAGGCCTCGCTTCACCGTTGGTCGTGTGCATGTCTCTCGAACATGCAGCCAGCCGCAGGGCGCTCAACATATCCATACACGAACAACAGAGGTCGAGGATGTCACTAGGGAGATTGCTCCAATCGCAGCTCATATGGATGTTGTGCGGTTCGCGTTCGGACATGGTGGAGTTTGGAAGGTGGGGATTTTGGGGCGCTTGATTTACGGGGGAGAAGGCTGTCGGTGCTGGAGCGGCTAGCGAGGGAATAGTGGTACTGGGGGAGGCGAGTGAGGCGACGGTACAAGGGGGCACAGTGAGATGGAGACGGAGACGGAGAAGGAGATGGAGATGGAGTGGTGCTATGGGAGCGGAGAGGGAGACGAGGCGAGGCGGCAATGTGCTGTACAGCGGCGGTGACAGACTGCACAGTGCACAGGGTGAGGCTGACTTTGGTAACCCGAACACGCCGCCTGGACTAGTGTCAGGCGCAGGGTGTTGTCACTTCACTGTGAGGACCGGATGAATAGTATTTTGACCATCACGTGTACCACAGTTGTACTACTACTACTACTACTACTAGTAGGAACATGAGTACTCTAGTATTGTATAGTGGAAATAGGTCTCCCGTGCTAGCATGCCTGTTCACTTCATCGTTCAGGTATCATCCATATTGCGAGCAGAACCAAATTCTCGTGCATGCCCAATCAACGCCCTGCCGCGATGCATGCAATGGTCGTTCTGGTGCATCAAGGACGGCATGCAAATCGTTCCACACTTGAGAAGAGGAAAAATGGAAAGGTAGAACGCGGCAGCAGAGGAAGAGAACGCTGGCTAACGAGGCTGGGAGGGGATCGAGCAGGAAGTTAATTCTCCACGTCTATAGGTTTTGGGAAAACCTGATTTTCATAAGGTGACTTATACTCACCTAAACGGAGGGAGTATTCCTTAACCAGAGAATGTTGTGTCTCCCACTCACGCGCACAAAAAAAAGCTACGACACAGTTTTTATCTGTTTGCATAGGTCCCACCTATCAGGAAGGATGGGCACGTACACGAACAGGTACGACTCATCAGTCTACCCGCATAGCCTTTTTGTTTAGTCTACCTAGCCGTCTAATCGCCTGCACGCCACTTCTCCCATTTACTTCTCCATCGGGAACCGATTCTCCTCGGCTTCTTCACCTCCCCTTCGTCTTCATTTGCATCCAAACCCCACTACGTTCACGTTGTTTTAACCTCTTTAAATAATCATCTACTAATTTAGTTAGACTAGCCATCTAATCCTAATTCTCCAAACCATAGCCCTCCGTTCCAGCGGTTCCAAATGGCGAAAGAGATCTAGATGCAGGTTTTTAGCGTCCAACATGTCCTCGTCGAAGGCTCGATGCGCATAGTTGCCACCGTCACCGTCCACCCAAGGGTTGTTCGGCAGTGGATCAACAATGTATCCAACTCCCTCGAAAAGGTAGAGACGAGGGTCATCGGTCTCGACACAGAGTACACGGAGCGTGCCCCTGGGAAGATCCAGCGCGCCGCCGTCCTTCAGCTGTGCCTCGAAGATGATGTTTTGGTGTACCACATCATACACTCGCCCTCCATACCAGGTGAGCTTCATGATTTCTTGTCTTGGGAGGACGTATACTTCTGTGGGGCAGCCATCAAAGGTGACAAACAGAAGCTGGAGCCGTACAACCTTGATTTGAAAAGCATCGCTGACCTACAAACCAGAATCAAAATTCCTGTAGAAGATTGTGATAAACAGACACCATCCCTATTCGACGTAGCAAATTTTGTGCTCAGTACAAATCTTCAGAAGGGTGATGAGACGGTGGCATTAAGGTCGTCTGGATGGGAGAATTATCCCTTGATGTACGAGCTGATAAAATGTGCTGCCCTCGATGCCCGTGTGAGTTTCGAGATAGCTGCAGGGTCCAAAGAGCTTGTTGCGAAGCCGTCTCCCATAGAAAATGAGAACAACAACAACAACAACAAGAAGAAGAAGAAGAAGAAGAAGAAGAAGAAGAAGAAGAAAAGGCTGCACCAGCAGGAGGGCATTCTGGATGGATGAACTATTTCCTCTGTTGTAAAAAAATTATTCCCTCTCGGTGTATATTGATATAGATGGACTATTTCGCTAGTGTGCATGTCTTTGGAACAGAGTAGTAGCATGGGTCCTCTTGACTATAAGGAACTATTTATCCGCATATATAGCTTTCTCTGCTACTCCTTCCAGTGATCGGTATGCAGTGCATGTGTCCGTAGACATGACAGCTTGTCCATGGAAGTTCAACTACGGCAACCATCACGTTTCATCTCGCGATTCCCACGACGCCTCTCCAACCCACGGCACCACGTCCCCCGACGTGCGCCTCACCCCTCTCTGCCGCACCGCCCCTCTGCCTTTGTGTGCATGACATGTGGGCCACCTAAAATGCGGCGAGCATCAAGTTTCTACCATAGCCACACGCGATTCCCACGACGCCGCTCGAACCCATGACACCACACGTCCTCCGACCTACGGCTCACCCCTCTTGGCCCCACTACCCCTCTGCCTTCGGGAGCATTACATGTGGACCAGTCACCTATCGGGTCCACATGTTATTGACTCAAAGGTAGTTGTAGTAAGGCGCTGAAGCTCAGCCCCGACGGCCCTGAGAGGGAAATGTAACTCCTGCGCCAGGGCTTGTGGTGCTACCGCTGCACGAACTCGTGCCAAACTCGATATTTGTTTCTTTACTATACATGCACGCAACGATTTAATGGACATTGTAATCTCAACATGTGATGGGGAGCTCTAAAATTGAATTTGAAACTTATAAAACGAAAAGATTCAAAACAAATAAACTGGGAGGGAGGGAGTATATCGTAGGATGTGTCCCATACAAAATAAGTCCCCTGGTTTGTCACCGCGAAGATGCGGTTAGAAAGGAGCACAGCGTCTTCGTACTCGTACGGCAACAAATCGGCCGCAGACAGCATGGTCTGCCTTTGACCGCCATGTGCAAGATTCGTGCTATCTTATTCAATCTCACCATGGTTCCATCGTACCAATTCATGCAGTGGCCCATTGCATGGCTGATCCCAATGTTGGACAAAGGTTCTACGGGAACGGTGTCACCGTTGTAAATGTTGTGCAAATTGATGTTGGTACCCTCCCGTACATATGCAAGCCAATCTCCACTCGCACCGAGCCTAACATGTGAAACAGTGGGCAGGGGGAGAATTAGGAAATGGACACGGAAGTAGTCTTTAGAATGCATTTACTACATGATCAAACTCATCTTACCTGCTCATCGGAGGAAATCCGAGTGCCCCTCAACGTCGGCATCTCAAGGGGCGTCAACTTGCAACTACGGCCACGCCGCGCTGGAGAGACCCCCAAGGAAACATCCTCGTGCGTTCCACGGAACATCAAGATGCATTTGTATGAGTAGTTTATCTTGTGAGAGAAAAGGATGAATGGGGGAAGGCCTCTAGAGATAGAGATGGACACTACTACTACCAATGTGCTGGCCCGTGCGTTGCACTGGATCCAAAGTAGTAGAATAATACTTGTTCACGTGCTTGAAATATAAACACTCTAGTTTTGATATACATGTGTCAGCAGACATGACAGCTTGTCCATGGAAGTTGAACCACGGCGACCATCACGTTTCTTGTTTCTACCACTGCCACACCCAGACGCAATTCCCATGACGCCGCTCCAACCCACGGCACGACGTCCCCCGACGTGGACATGGATCCTCTGACATGGCTATCACTGCCTTGCCCTGCCTTTCCTTCGCTGACAGGTGGGACCCACGCTTATGGGTCCCACATGTCAGTGACAGAATGGTAGGATTGTTCGCGTCAGGGGATCCTCATCCCCCCGACGTGCCCCTCATCCCTCTCGGCCCCACCGCTCCTCTGCCTTTGTGTGCATGACATGCGGGCCAGCTGAACTGCGGCGACCATCAACTTTCTACCACAGACACACCCGATTGGACGCGGTTTGCCTGCTCCGCTGCTGTGCTCCGATCCGTACTCCCGCACCATCGAATTTTCATCCAGCGGCTGTGACACATTTCATCCCGGGCATCAATCCTCAGCTGGAGTACTTATGAACTACATGTAGTACCCGCCGGTGTGGCCATCTACGCCTCGTAATGCCCCGACGCCCAGCTGTGGCACCCTCGCCATGGCCACGCCACCACCGGCCGGTTCATCTCGAACGAGTGAGTCACGAACCACGCCACCACGATGAGAATGACATGTGGGCCGGCCGCATTTAAGGTCTGCATGTCATTGATGTTGGGGAACGTAGTAATTTCAAAAAATTTCCTACGCACACGCAAGATCATGGTGATGCATAGCAAGGAGAGGGAAGAGTGTTGTCCACGTACCCTCGTAGACCGACAGCGGAAGCATTATCACAACGCGGTTGATGTAGTCGTACGTCTTCACGATCTCACCGATCAAGTACCGAACGTACGGCACCTCCGAGTTCTACACACGTTCAGATCGATGACGTCCCTCGAACTCCGATCCAGCCGAGTGTTGAGGGAGAGTTTCGTCAGCACGACGGCGTGGTGACGATGATGATGTTCCACCGACGCAGGGCTTCGCCTAAGCTCCGCAACGGTATTATCGAGGTGTAATATGGTGGAGGGGAGCACCGCACACGGCTAAGAGAACTCAAGCATCAATTGTTGTGTCTCTGGGGTGCCCCCCTGCCCCCGTATATAAAGGAGCAAGGGGGAGGCAGCCGGCCAAGGGGAGAGGCGCGCCATAGGGGGGAGTCCTACTCCCACCGGGAGTAGGACTCCTCCTTTCCTTGTGGGAGTAGGAGAAGGGAAGGGGGAAGGAGAAAGAAGGAAAGGTGCGCCCCCCTTCCCTAGTCCAATTCGGACCAGACCATGGGGAGGGGTGCGGCCACCTTTTGAGGCCTTTCTCTCCTTTCCCGTATGGCCCATTAAGGCCCAATACGAATTCCCGTAACTCTCCGGTACTCCGAAAAATACCCGAATCACTCGGAACCTTTCCGAAGTCCGAATATAGTCGTCGAATATATCGATCTTTACGTCTCGACCATTTCGAGACTCCTCGTCATGTCCCCGATCTCATCCGGGACTCCGAACTCCTTCGGTACATCAACATACATAAACTCATAATAAAACTGTCATCGTAACTTTAAGCGTGCGGACCCTACGGGTTCGAGAACTATGTAGACATGACCGAGACACGTCTCCGGTCAATAACCAATAGCGGGACCTGGATGCCCATATTGGCTCCCACATATTCTACGAAGATCTTTATCGGTCAGACTGCATAACAACATACGTTGTTCCCTTTGTCATCAGTATGTTACTTGCCCAAGATTCGATCGTCGGTATCTCGATACCTAGTTCAATCTCGTTACCGGCAAGTCTCTTTACTCGTTCCGTAACACATCATCCCGCAACTAACTTATTAGTCACAATGCTTGCAAGGCTTATAGTGATGTGCATTACCGAGTGGGCCCAGAGATACCTCTCCGACAATCGGAGTGACAAATCGTAATCTCGAAATACGCCAACCCAACAAGTACCTTTGGAGACACCTGTAGAGCACCTTTATAATCACCCATTTACGTTGTGACGTTTGGTAGCACACAAAGTGTTCCTCCGGTAAACGGGAGTTGCATAATCTCATAGTCAGAGGAACATGTATAAGTCATGAAGAAAGCAATAGCAACATACTAAACGATCGGGTGCTAAGCTAACGGAATGGGTCAAGTCAATCACGTCATTCTCCTAATGAGGTGATCTCGTTAATCAAATTACAACTCATGTCTATGGCTAGGAAACATAACCATCTTTGATTAACGAGCTAGTCAAGTAGAGGCATACTAGTGACACTCTGTTTGTCTATGTATTCACACATGTATTATGTTTCCGGTTAATACAATTCTAGCATGAATAATAAACATTTATCATGATATAAGGAAATATATAATACTTTATTATTGCCTCTAGGGCATATTTCCTTCAGTCTCCCACTTGCACTAGAGTCAATAATCTAGTTCACATCGCCATGTGATTTAACATAAATAATTCACATCACCATGTGATTAACACCCATAGTTCACATTGTCATGTGACCAACACCCAAAGGGTTTTACTAGAGTCAATAATCTAGTTCACATCAATATGTGATTAACACCCAAAGAGTACTAAGGTGTGATCATGTTTTGATTGTGAGATAATTTTAGTCAACGGGTCTGTCACATTCAGATCCGTAAGTATTTTGCAAATTTCTATGTCTACAATGCTCTGCACGGAGCTACTCTTAGCTAATTGCTCCCACTTTCAATATGTATCTAGACTAAGACTTAGAGTCATCTAGATTAGTGTCAAAACTTGCATCGACGTAACCCTTTACGACGAACCTTTTGTCACTTCCATAATTGAGAAACATGTCCTTATTCCACTAAGGATAATTTTGACCGCTGTCCAGTGATCTACTCCTAGATCACTATTGTACTCCCTTGCCAAACAGTGTAGGGTATACAATAGATCTGTTACACAGCATGGCATACTTTATAGAACCTATGGCCAAGGCATAGGGAATGACTTTCATTCTCTTTCTATCTTCTGCCGTGGTCGGGCTTTGAGTCTTACTCAATTTCACACCTTGTAACACAGGCAAGAACTCTTTCTTTGACTGTTCTATTTTGAACTACTTCAAAATCTTGTTAAGGTATGTACTCATTGAAAAAACTTATCAAGCGTCTTGATCTATCTCTATAGATCTTGATGCTCAATATGTAAGCAGCTTCACCGAGGTCTTTCTTTGAAAAACTCCTTTCAAACACTCCTTTATGCTTTGTAGAATAATTCTACATTATTTCCGATCAACAATATGTCATTCACATATACTTATCAGAAATGCTGTAGTGCTCCCACTCACTTTCTTGTAAATACAGGCTTCACCACAAGTCTGTATACAACTATATGCTTTGATCAACTTATCAAAGCGTATATTCCAACTCCGAGATGCCTGCACCAGTCCATTGATGGATCGCTGGAGCTTGCATATTTTGTTAGCACCTTTAGGATTGACCAAACCTTCTGGTTGTATCATATACGACTCTTCTTTAATAAATCCATCAAGGAATGCAGTTTTGTTTATCCCTTTGCCAGATTTCATAAAATGCGGCAATTGCTAACATGATTCGGACAGACTTAAGCATAGATACGAGTGAGAAACTCTCATCGTAGTCAACATCTTGAACTTGTCGAAAACCTTTTTGCGACAATTCTAGCTTTGTAGATAGTGATACTACTATCAACGTCCGTCTTCCTCTTGACAATCCATTTATTCTCAATTGCTTGCCGATCATCGGGCAAGTCAACCAAAGTCCACACTTTGTTCTCATACATGGATCTCATCTCAGATTTCATGGCCTCAAGCCATTTTGCGGAATCTCGGCTCACCATCGCTTCTTCATAGTTCGTAGGTTCGTCATGGTCTAGTAACATAACCTCCAGAACAGGATTACCGTACCACTCTGGTGCGGATCTTACTCTGGTTTACCTACGAGGTTTGGTAGTAACTTGATCTGAAGTTACATGATCATCATCATTAACTTCCTCACTAATTGGTGTAGAAGTCACAGGAACAGATTTCTGTGATCCAATAAGGGAGCAGGTATAGTTACCTCATCAAGTTCTACTTTCCTCCCACTCACATCTTTCGAGAGAAACTCCTTCTCTAGAAAGGATCCATACTTAGCAATGAATGTCTTGCCTTCGGATCTGTGATAGAAGGTGTACCCAACTGTCTCCTTTGGGTATCCTATGAAGACACATTTCTCTGATTTGGGTTTGAGCTTATCAGGATGAAATTTTTTCACATAAGCATCGCAACCCCAAAATTTTAAGAAACGACAACTTTGGTTTCTTGCCAAACCACAGTTCATAAGGCGTCGTCTCAACGGTTTTGATGGTGCACTATTTAACGTGAATGTAGTTGTCTCTAATGCATAACCCAAAACGATAGTGGTAAATTGGTAAGAGACATCATAGATTGCACTATATCCAATAAAGTACGGTTATGACGTTCGGACACACCATTACACTGTGGTGTTCTAGGTGGCGTGAGTAGTGAAACTATTTCACATTGTTTTAACTGAAGGCCAAACTCGTAACTCAAATATTTTACCTCTGCGATCATATCGTAGAAACTTTTATTTTCTTGTTACGATGATTCTCCACTTCACTCTGAAATTCTTTGAACTTTTCAAATGTTTCAGACTTTGTGTTTCATCAAGTAGATATACCCATATCTGCTCAAATCATCTGTGAAGGTCAGAAAATAATGATACCTGCTACGAGCCTCAATATTCATCGGACCACATACATCTGTATGTATGATTTCCAACAAATCTGTTGCTCTCTCCATAGTTCCGGAGAACGGCGTTTTAGTCATCTTGCCCATGAGGCATGGTTCGCAAGCATCAAGTGATTCATAATCAAGTGATTCCAAAATCCCATCAGTATGGAGTTTCTTCATGCGCTTTACACCAATATGACCTAAACGGCAGTACCACAAATAAGTTGCACTATCATTATTAACTTTGCATCTTTTGGCTTCAATATTATGAATATGTGTATCACTACGATCGAGATCCAACAAACCATTTTCGTTGGTGTGTATGACCATAGAAGGTTTTTATTCATGTAAACAGAACAACAATTGTTCTCTAACTTAGATGAATAACCGTATTGCAATAAACATGATCAAATCATATTCATGCTCAACGCAAACACCAAATAACACTTATTTAGTTTCAACACTAATCCCGAAAGTACAGGGAGTGTGCGATGATGATCATATCAATCTTGGAACTACTTCCAACACACATCGTCACCTCGTCTTTTACTAGTCTCTGTTTATTCTGCAACTCCCGTTTCGAGTTACTACTCTTAGCAACTAAACCAGTATCAAATACCGTGGGGTTGCTATAAACACTAGTAAGTACACATCAATAACATGTATATCCAATATACCTTTGTTCACTTTGCCATCCTTCTTATCCACCAAATAGTTGGGGTAGTTCCGCTTCCAGTGAGCAGTCCCTTTGCAGTAGAAGCACTTAGTCTCAGGCGTAGGTACAGACTTGGGTTTCTTCACTTGAGTAGCAACTTGCTTGCCGTTCTTTTTGAAGTTCCCCTTCTTCCCTTTGCCCTTTGCTTGAAACTAGTGGTCTCGTCAACCATCAAAACTTGAAGTGGTCTCGTCAACCATCAACACTTGAAGTGGTCTCGTCAACCATCAACACTTGATGTTTTTCTTGATTTCTACCTTCGTCGATTTAAGCATCACGAAGAGCTCGGGAATTACTTTCGTCATCCCTTGCATACTATAGTTCATCACGAAGTTCTACTAACTTGGTGATGGTGACTAGAGAATTCTGTCAATCACTATTTTATCTGGAAGATTAACTCCCACTTGATTCAAGCGATTGTAGTACCCAGACAATCTGAGCACATGCTCACTAGTTGAGTGATTCTCCTCCATCTTTTAGCTATAGAACTTGTTGGAGACTTCATATCTCTCAACTCGGGTATTTGCTTGAAATATTAACTTCAACTCCTGGAACATCTCATATGGTCCATGACATTCAAAACGTCTTTGAAGTCCCGATTCTAAGCCGTTAAGCATGGTGCACTAAACTATCAAGTAGTCATCATATTGAGCTAGCCAAACGTTCATAACGTCTGCATCTGCTCCTGCAATAGGTCTGTCACCTAGAGGTGCATCAAGGACATTAATTTTCTGTGCAGCAATGAGGATAATCCTCAGATCACGGATCCAATCCGCATCTTTGCTCCTAATATTTTTCAACATAATATTTCTCTAGGAACATATCAAAAATAAACAGGGAAGCAACAACGCGAGCTATTGATCTACAACATAATTTGCAAAATACTATCAGGACTAAGTTCATGATAAATTTAAGTTCAATTAATCATATTACTTAAGAACTCCCACTTAGATAGACATCCCTCTAATCCTCTAAGTGATCACGTGATCCATATCAACTAAACCATGTCCGATCATCACGTGAGATGGAGTAGTTTCAATGGTGAACATCACTATGTTGATCATATCTACTATATGATTCACGCTCGACCTTTCGGTCTCTGTGTTCCGAGGCCATATCTGTATATGCTAGGCTCGTCAAGTTTAACCTGAGTATTCCGCGTGTGCAACTGTTTTGCACCCGTTGTATTTGAACGTAGAGCCTATCGCACCCGATTAACACGTGGTGTCTCAGCACGAAGAACTTTTGCAACGGTGCATACTCAGGGAGAACACTTTTATCTTGAAATTTTAGTGAGAGATCATCTTATAATGCTACCGTCAATCAAAGCAAGATAAGATGCATAAAGGATTAACATCACATGCAATCAATATAAGTGATATGATATGGCCATCATCATCTTGTGCTTGTGATCTCCATCTCCGAAGCACCGTGCTTGTGATCTCCATCTCCGAAGCACCGTCATGATCACCATCGTCACCGGCGCGACACCTTGATCTCCATCGTAGCATCGTTGTCGTCTCGCCAACTTATTGCTTTTACGACTATCGCTACCGCTTAGTGGTAAAGTAAAACTATTACATGGCGATTGCATCTCATACAATAAAGCGACAACCATATGGCTCCTGCCAGTTGCCGATAATTCGGTTACAAAACATGATCATCTCATACAACATATTATATCACATCATGTCTTGACCATATCACATCACAACATGCCCTGCAAAAACAAGTTAGACGTCCTCTACTTTGTTGTTGCAAGTTTTACGTGGCTGCTACGGGCTTAGCAAGAACCGTTCTTACCTACGCATCAAAACCACAACGATAGTTTGTCAAGTTGGTGCTGTTTTAACCATCGCAAGGACCGGGCGTAGCCACACTCGGTTCAACTAAAGTGAGAGAGACAGACACCCGCCGGTCACCTTTAAGCAACGAGTGCTCGCAACGGTGAAACCAGTCTCGCGTAAGCGTACGCGTAATGTCGGTCCGGGCCGCTTCATCTCACAATACCGCCGAACCAAAGTATGACATGCTGGTAAGCAGTATGACTTATATCGCCCACAACTCACTTGTGTTCTACTCGTGCATAACATCAACGCATAAAATCAGGCTCGGATGCCACTGTTGGGGAACGTAGTAATTTCAAAAAAATTCCTACGCACACGCAAGATCATGGTGATGCATAGCAACGAGAGGGGAGAGTGTTGTCCACGTACCCTCGTAGACCGACAGCGGAAGCGTTATCACAACGCGGTTGATCTAGTCGTACGTCTTCACGATCCGACCGATCAAGTACCGAACGTGCGGCACCTCCGAGTTCTACACACGTTCAGCTCGATGACGTCCCTCGAACTCCGATCCAGCCGAGTGTTGAGGGAGAGTTTCGTCAGCACGATGGCGTGGTGACGATGATGATGTTCCACCGACGCAGGGCTTCGCCTAAGCTCCGCAACGGTATTATCGAGGTGTAATATGGTGGAGGGGGGCACCGCACACGGCTAAGAGATCTCAAGGATCAATTGTTGTGTCTCTGGGGTGCCCCCCTGCCCCCGTATATAAAGGAGCAAGGGGGAGGCAGCCGGCCAAGGGGAGAGGCGCGCCCTAGGGGGGAGTCCTACTCCCCTCCTTTCCTTGTGGGAGTAGGAGAAGGGAAGGGGGAAGGAGAAAGAAGGAAGGGTGCGCCCCCCTTCCCTAGTCCAATTCGGACCAGACCATGGGGAGGGGTGCGGCCACCTTTTGAGGCCTTTCTCTCCTTTCCCGTATGGCCCATTAAGGCCCAATACGAATTCCCGTAACTCTCCGATACTCCGAAAAATACCCGAATCACTCGGAACCTTTCCGAAGTCCGAATATAGTCGTCGAATATATCGATCTTTACGTCTCGACCATTTCGAGACTCCTCGTCATGTCCCCGATCTCATCCGGGACTCCGAACTCCTTCGGCACATCAACATACATAAACTCATAATAAAACTGTCATCGTAACTTTAAGCGTGCGGACCCTACGGGTTCGAGAACTATGTAGACATGACCGAGACACGTCTCCGGTCAATAACCAATAGCGGGACCTGGATGCCCATATTGGCTCCCACATATTCTACGAAGATCTTTATCGGTCAGACCGCATAACAACATACGTTGTTCCCTTTGTCATCAGTATGTTACTTGCCCAAGATTCGATCGTCGGTATCTCGATACCTAGTTCAATCTCGTTACCGGCAAGTCTCTTTACTCGTTCCGTAACACATCATCCCGCAACTAACTTATTAGTCACAATGCTTGCAAGGCTTATAGTGATGTGCATTACCGAGTGGGCCCAGAGATACCTCTCCGACAATCGGAGTGACAAATCCTAATCTCGAAATACGCCAACCCAACAAGTACCTTTGGAGACACCTGTAGAGCACCTTTGTAATCACCCATTTATGTTTTGACGTTTGGTAGCACACAAAGTGTTCCTCCGATAAACGGGAGTTGCATAATCTCATAGTCAGAGGAACATGTATAAGTCCTGAAGAAAGCAATAGCAACATACTAAACGATCGGGTGCTAAGCTAACGGAATTGGTCAAGTCAATCACGTCATTCTCCTAATGAGGTGATCTCGTTAATCAAATGACAACTCATGTCTATGGCTAGGAAACATAACCATCTTTGATTAACGAGCTAGTCAAGTAGAGGCATACTAGTGACACTCTGTTTGTCTATGTATTCACACATGTATTATGTTTCCGGTTAATACAATTCTAGCATGAATAATAAACATTTATCATGATATAAGGAAATATATAATACTTTATTATTGCCTATAGGGCATATTTCCGTCAATTGACTCATAGGCCGGGCACTAAGCCACTGAAGTTCGGTCCCGTGGGCCCCGAGTGGGAAATGTAACTCCTGTGGCAGGCATGGTGGTGCTTCCGCAGTACGAGCTCGTGCCAAAACTGGAAGTTGTTTCTTACTACTACCAACTAGTACTAGTAAGGTACACGTGCATTGCACGCATGAGATTCTGGTGGTTTGTGCATTATGCTTCTACATGTGGATTTTTCTAGATTCTAATATGTGGCAAAATCTGGTGGAATGTAAGGTTAGGCAAGTTTGATTAACTTAGGTGAGTGTTTGGTTCAAGCCACACCTTAGGCAAGCCACACTAAGGCCCCACATGACATACACACACAAAATGTGGCAAGATTCCCTTAGGCTTGCCAACTTGTGGCTCTCATTTTGAAGAACTAATAACTTTGCCTAAGCTTAGTTGTGGCAAAGTTAGTCATGAATTAAGTTCAACCATGGAGTCTTCTAGATTATACATGTGGCAGAATCTGGTGGATGATATTCAACGGCTAGTAGTGCTCGGATTTGCCATCTTTGTACCGTCGGATTGGCTTCATCCAACGACCAACTTTCAAAGTTTTTCACACACTATATAGGGGGTATAGATATAGATGTGCCGGTCCGTTGCAATGGATCCAAAGTATATCTATTTAGTGGAGTGCACTCTAAACACATTATCTATTTATTTTTCTCTAACCTTTTGTGTGACACCCAAGTTTTTATTTGGATTTTTCAAAAGATTTTAATTGACTTGAGGGGAGTGATTTAAATTTTTCTTCAAGAGAACTCTCCCTCTCAAATAATTTTTCTTTATGGCAAAAGTTTTGTTTGGGCCCACCCAAGATCTGTCTTTGGTCTTGGAGGTTTTTGCTTTCCATTTGGACTCAAGACAAAATGTTTCTCATTTGGGGAAAATAACTTTTGAAAATCTTTTTTTTCGAAAATGCATTATGGCTTTTGGAATAACCCTTTGCCACTTTCAACAATTCCTTCTTGCCATGGTCTTAGTGCAAATCCTCTCTCCTAACCCTTCCCTCACCTTTGGATCATGATTTGCATCAAATCCAGCAAGTTGAACCTCCCCATGTGATTATTTCCATTTAAATTCTATTCAAATAATTTTCTGTCTTCTCTTCTAGCACTTGGAGATTTACAAAGGAACTCCACTTTCTGTCTTGATTTTTGGCCCCAAACTTCTTTCCCCTCCTAGTCCTTTGAACCCTCAACCTAGAACCATGAAGATCCACTGGTCTTCAGTTCAAATTTTTAAAACTACATCTGCTGCAAGTTTGGACCAGATTTGTCAAATTTGGTGAAATTCATTCAAAACTTTCTCCAAAAATTCCAAGTAAAATCAGGCAGCCTCTTGGTGCATTGAGTGGTCATCTCACCAAGTTACAGCCCTCAGAAAAATTTATCTCATAGCCAAAACCTTCTGTCGAACACCTGCAGTGCACTGTCTATGTCAAGTTCAGAAAGTTCAGAAATTCAGTCAGTGGCCTGCTGTCGTTTTCTTCAGAGAAGGACGTCGATCTCGCCAGTGCCACCGCGTCGCCTTGCTCCTCGTCCCCTCCCCCTTGTTCCTGCACCGCACGAACGCCTGGCGCCTTGCGGGCATCGGCGAAGAGCAGCAGAAGGTGCACCGCCCCGTGACCGACGCCGGCGGCGGCTTTGCGGGCGCCAGCGGGAGACACGGCGCCGACGACGCCACCCAGCGCCGCCCGAACCACCGGAGCCCGCCGCGTGGCCTTCCACTCCCCCGAATGCGCTGCCGCTCTCGTCGTGAACCGCAGGGCGCGGAGCGCGCTCTCTGCCGCTGTTGAGCCCGTGCGGTCACCTCACCGCGGACCGACGCCATTACGCCAAGACCGACCCCGTTTAGCTGTGAAACGACTCCAGTAACCTCCACTGATGCTGCCTGGCCGCTTAAACCACCTGCCAATCCACTGCTCCGCCGTAATCGCTCGCCGGAGATTCTCCGTTCACGGCCACCCCGTCGATCTGCCTATAAATAGAGGCCCCGAGCTTCAACTCGAGCACCCACCATCCCAACACTCCCCCTAGAGCACGCCTAGCCACTGGAAGAGCCCCGAGGAGGTCCCCTTCCTCGACTCCGGCCGCCGCGACCCACCACGGGATCCAGCCCGATTCGCCCCCGTGTGCACTCCTCCGCCTCCATTCTCTGGCCAGTAGCTTCACCTTGCATCCCTCGTTCTGACCCGCTCCTCAATTTGTAGCTTGCAGCCCTCCACCGGAGTTCCCCATCCTCACCCGAGCCGCCGCCCGCCGGAGATAGTGTCGCCGTCGACGTGGTGCTCCCCGTTGGACGAGTCCACCACCCATCGACGCGGGAGAAGACGCTGAAGCTCTTGGTACCCTCCGTTTCTCCTAACTCGCCGTGGTTCGACGCCGGCGTGCACCGCAGTCTTCGGGCGCCGGCGAGCTTTTTAAACCTGACAGGTGGACCCCGCCTGTCAGCCTCTATTCTATTCTCTTTCGAACCGTTTTCTGTTGGCGCCTTCGGGCAAATACGTTTCCCCCTTTGCGCTTGCGCATTCCCAACCGAAGCGTTTTCTGTTTTCTCAGTTAAAACCCTGGAACTTTTCTGTTTCATTACAGATAAGTCCCTGGACAAAAACCTTTATAACTTTTTAATAATAAGGTATTTTTGAGTGATTCTTTTTCTGACAATCTTCAAATATTTTCTAGTTTTTTATGGGATTTATTTGAAAAATATTTGGAAAAGTTTCTGAGCATGTGTTGGTTTTCACGTTAGTACCCGTTTCGTGATTGCCGTAGGTTCCGGGAGAGGTGACGGAGACGCGAACTTCGCCGAGCTAGACTCCGACTTCTCCGAACCAGGCAAGCATGTTTTGAACATTCGATATGACAGGTGTTTTGCATGTTTGCGTGAAAGTTGTGCGTGGCATATGAGTGTCGGTAAATACCTCGTTGCTCGTAAGGCAACTACCTGGTTGTTCCAAAGTCACGATAATCTCTGATGAGAGGTGGCCTAATCATGTGGTGACATGAAGGGCAGCAAGGTGGTACTGTTGTAGCATACCAGCCTTGCGTCATCCGACTTTCTCCGACGTTAACGTGGTTGGAGCCTCGTTATCGTTCTTTTCCCGCATGTTCCAAAGTTGCGATGATCTCTGATGAGAGATGGCCTAATCATGTGGTGACATGAAGGGCAGCAAGGTGGTACTGTTGTAGCATACCAGCCTTGCGTCATCCGACTTTCCCCCGACGTTAACGTGGTTGGAGCCACGTTATCGTTCTTTCCCCCTTCCGTGCTACCACATGTTTCATTTGCCAGGATGCGGTTTAGTAAGTTGGTAACCTCTTTCCGTGTACACACCAAACAGAGAGGCCGGGATGATGGTACCTTGGCCCAGGATTAAAGCCAGTCATCCGGTCAGGGGGCATGGGTGTTTCCGGTTGGGACCGAGAGGGGGGGCACCCCCTTATAGCGCGTGTATAGAAATTTGATCCCATGCTACGCGAGGTTGTAGCCTCCCCATCTCAAGGTTTTTCTTGAACGATGCCGAGGGTGATCCCTGGCTTCAGATGGTTGAATTGGGTGTGTACTGGTTAGACGTGTTTCTTCCAAAACACCGTAGACGGAACTAGTCCCCGTGACTACTGAAATCCGTTGGCTGTGGTTAAGTACAAACTCTGCAGAGTCAATTCTTTCCAAATCATCGTATCCATGATCAAGTAATGAAAACATTTTATCCATATCTATCCGCGTGGAAAACTTGTCCCCGGTGAACAAACTCAAGTGGTAAATCCAGTTTTATTGTTATTCCTGTGGATGGACTAACTTTATATTTGTCTCATGCTTGTGATGATTTATGTTCCCATACTGTTGTATTATTGAGCTGTGATATAAGCCCTTTATGTGACGTCGCGCAGACGTCCGACTGTGGCGTGTTCTTGTTTTCTTACTTTAAATATAAGCCCTTTATGCGATGTCGCTCAGACGTCCGACTGTGGCACGCACTGTCTTTATGTTCTATTATAAGCCCTTTATGTGGTGTCGCCTCGACGCCCGACTGTGGCAATACTATTCTACATTTTCCGCTCGAGGAGTCTTTCAGACACTCGTTTGGCACCAGTATTATTATTCCGCATTTTCCGCTCGAGGAGTCTTTCAGACACTCGTTTGGCACCAGTATTATTATTCCGCATTTTCCGCTCGAGGAGTCTTTCAGACACTCGTTTGGTACCAGTATTACTATTCTGCAGTTTCCGCTCGAGGCGTCATTCAGACCCTCGCTTGGCACCCAGTTTTTACTACCTCTATGTCTGATCGTACTGGTTAACTTATTCATCTACTTCATGTTCGCAATTGTTATATCTTATGTCCGAACTGTCTTGCGAGTACTTTCATAGTACTCACCTGGCTTGTTGATTTGGCCAGATGTTGACGAAGGCGATCTCTTGGATGAAGAGTTTGATAGCGCGTCCGATGCTTAGAGGAGTCCCAGTCAGTCCTGCGCGATCCCGGATATTGGTCACTTGTATTATATACGCTTCCGCCACCCGCAATAAGTCTTCTCGAGCCTCACCCCGACGCTCGAAGAGTTGTAGTCTTCTGGAATCATATCACTCGCTTCGCGGTGATATTTCCACCACCGTTATTATCGTGAGTTAGTAGTTTGCCACCCTATCCGCCGAATTGTTTTAGCGGCGTGCATGTAATAAATTGTTGGGCAGTCTCTGCTCAACCTTGTATTATATTTAGTACTCCTGGTATTTTTCTTCTCTGACCAAGATAATGTCTACCAGTGGGAAGGAATTCTTCCTCGCTGGTCCGTAAAAGGGATTGGTCTCTCAATAATTATTTTATTGAAAAACTGGTCGTGACAAGCTTGGTATCAGAGCCAGGCTGACTGTAGGAAGCCACTAGGTGCAATCGCTAATCGGTTATTAGCGTTTTTGTGCTTTTTCAGCATTTTGCAATTGTAGCTATTTTCTGTTGGTCATCATAAATTTATGACATGACTACTCAGAATTTTTGCCTACTTTTGTAGATGGCTGGCAGCAGCTGTGAGAATCGAGTGTTCACCAACGTGCCCGAGGGGTTTGTCAAGCTCCTCGTCTCCATCACCAAGCTCGCGATCGGGCCCGCAGCTCGCCCGGAGTTCACACTCTATCAGCACAAGCTCAGTGACGACGTGTCTATGCACCAAGCTGTGGTGCAGTTCAAGGGAGGACGTTCTGCTGCACGCCACTTCCGTTTTGTGGGAAGGGCCATGCCTACGGAGAGGCATGTCATGCAGATGGCTGCCCGGGAGGCGATAGCTCGCCTTCGGGACATCCTTCCTACGATGAAGACTCGTCGCTACCGCTACCTCCCATGCCATGTGCCGTACACCAGCCACTATGCGTTCGCCTGCCATCGGGGAGAACGAGATGAAGCCATCGAGATGGTTGTGGAGTATCTCAAGGCTCTGGAGGAGTCTTTCGACAACCTCGTGGATGACCTTGTGGCTGCCCGCATGGACTTAGTCCGGGGCGGTCCTGCCAGCAGGAAGGAGCTTCTCCACACGGCGCCGCCTCTGACATTCATCTTGTCTTCAGCCTCGTATGCACCGGCCGTTTTGGCCACTGCTCGCCGTCTCCCTACCACCGAGGAGTTCGACCGAGTCATCGCTCCTACTCCAGTCAGAACCGCACCGCCTGCCGCACGTGCTCTACCACCAGTCGCCCCCGCACCATCACCGCAGCGCAGCGTTTCACGCCAGGAGCCAGCTAGAGAGGAGGTGGAGGTTAACTCTCCTGGACCGCTGAGCCTTGCCATCGGCAAGGGGATGGAGATCTTCACCATCTCCGACTGAGAGCACCGAGTAGCCGCGTGTTATATCTGCCTGTATGATGTGCTGTTTTATCTGTACGCTAGTTTGTGTTGGTGTGTTTGCTGCCTTCCGGAGTAGTACGCTAGTTTTAATAACCTGTCAGGATTGTGTACGTGCATCCTGAGTGCTGTATCATGTGTTTGCTTTTCGCATGTAAGTTTTGTGTTAAGCGCTTCTTCTCCATGAAAAATCAGTTGTGTTTCTTTGAAAACCTTGGAGCCTTTTGATTATTGCCTTTGCGAGATTTCTCTTGTGCTACACAGTTTTTCTCATGGGTTTTGCAAATAATACCCCAGACTGGAAAAATGTCTCGCCCGTGGACTCGCTCCATGCCCAATCAGCCAGAAGAGGTTTACGGGACACAGACCAGCAACAATTTCACTCAGGGTCAGTCCAGCCAACAAGACAGCGAAGCAGCACTGTCTCAGGTATGCCGTCTCTTTGAGCAAAGCCAGCAACAGCACCAAGAGATGATGAACCATGTCATCAATATGGGAAACCACCGTGAACCCTATCAACCCCATTCCAAGTTATCTGAGTTACAGAAGACTCGCCCCTCAACTTTTGCTCACACCGATAGGCCGCTGGAAGCCGATGATTGGCTTCGTGAGATTGAAAGGAAACTGATTATTGCTCAGTGCTCAGATCATGAGAAGGTGCTTTATGCACCACACTACCTTACTGGAGCAGTCGCAGCATGGTGGGAAAACTTCCTGCACATGCATCCCAGGGAACACAACATCACCTGGGAAGAGTTCAAGGAAGGTTTCCGTGGGGCACACATCCCCAGGAGCATCCTAAAGATCAAGAAGAGAGAGTTTGATGACCTGAAGCAAAGAGGCATGTCAGTGACAGAGTACAATGGTCAGTTCACCCAGCTGTCTCGTTATGCCTACGACGAGCACATGACAGAAAGCAAGAAGATGGAAAAATTCCTGGACGGCCTGGCACCAGCACTGAAATTCCAACTGATTGTTCACACCTTTCCGGATATTAAGACGCTGGTGGACAAGGCCATCACCTTGGAGAATGAACGCCGTAGTCTGGAAGATATCCGTAAGCGGAAGAGGGACAAGACGATTCTTGCCCGCAGCAACCGAGGCAAGACTGAGGTCCCAAGGACAGACACAAGGAGATCCACGACTACTGAGCCAAAGCCCGTCGGACAATTTCATGCCAGGGATAAGGAGTACACATACCGTCCAGGGGTAACCTGCTATGCTTGTGGCCAGCAAGGGCATTATGCAAAACAGTGCCCGAAGCCAAGAGACTCGGCACCCAAGCCGAACAATGGTGGAAACAATCCCGCCCCCAAGCGCAACAACTTCAACCCCAACAACAACCACAGGAAGGGTCACCTGAACCATGTGACCAGGGAAGAAGCGCAGAATGCCCCAGACATCGTGCTCGGTACGTTCCCTGTCAACACAGTACCTGCCACGGTTTTGTTTGATTCTGGAGCTTCCCATTCGTTCGTTTCGAAGAGTTTTGTTTCGCAACATGATTTTCCGATACTTCCCTTGGAAAAATCTATGATCATCAAGTCCCCCGGAAATAAGCAAATCGCTCAGGGTTACTGCCAAGGAGTGGTCATTGAGTTCGAAGGACTGCAGTTCCACGCGAATCTCATCGTGTTGGAAAGTAAAGGATTGGATGTCATTTTGGGGATGGACTGGTTGACCACCAACAAGGGATTCATCGACTGTTTCAATCGGACAGTGGTTCTCACACACCATCGCGGCAAGACAATAAGAGTCTCCGCTCAAGAAAGGCCACGATCACAGAAACCAAACCTGAACAAAATGGACATTGCAGAACTGAGAAAAGTTCCAGTGGTATGCGAGTTTCCTGATGTGTTCCCTGAAGAACTACCAGGCATGCCACCAGACCGAGAGATAGAATTCAGCATTGAACTAGCACCTGGCACCGCTCCCATCTATAAGAAGCCGTATAGAATGGCACCCTCAGAATTGGTGGAGTTGAAGAAGCAGATAAAGGAGTTATTGGACAAAGGATTTATTCGAGCCAGCTCCTCACCATGGGGTTCGCCTGTGTTGTTCGCCAAGAAGAAGGATGGGACACTGAGACTGTGTATAGACTATCGAGCGCTCAATATGGTCACCATCAAAAACAAGTATCCGATGCCACGGATAAATGATTTGTTTGACCAGCTCGCACAAGCCAAGGTATTTTCAAAGATTGATTTGAGATCAGGATACCATCAACTGAAGGTACGGACAGAAGATATTCCCAAGACAGCATTCACTTCCAGGTATGGGTTATACGAGTTTACGGTGATGCCTTTTGGACTAACAAACGCCCCCGCCTATTTCGTCCACCTCATGAACAAAGTGTTCATGAAATTCATGGACAAATTTGTGGTGGTATTCATTGACGATATTCTGGTTTACTCAAGGACACCAGAAGCGCATGCTGAGCACCTCAGAATTGTTTTGGGAGAATTGAGGAAACACCAGTTGTACGCCAAATTTAGCAAGTGCGAATTTTGGCTCAGACAAGTTGGTTTCTTAGGCCATATACTGAACCAAGAAGGAGTGGCCGTAGACCCAGAAAAAGTCAAGGCCATACTAGACTGGAAGCCGCCCGCCAACGTCACAGATGTGCGGAGTTTCCTAGGAATGGCCGGATATTACAGGAGATTTATTGAAGGATTCTCCACTGTGGCGAAACCGATGACCCAACTACTCAAGAAGGACAAGAAATTTGAATGGACGGAAGCATGCGAGCAGAGCTTCCAAGAACTCAAGAAGAAGCTGACAACCGCACCGGTCTTAACTGTGCCAGATATACACAAAAGTTTTGAAGTGTATTGTGACGCGTCCCGAAAAGGTCTCGGATGTGTACTAATGCAGGATGGCAAAGTTGTCGCATATGCCTCCAGGCAGCTGCGAAAACATGAGGAAAATTACCCAACACATGACTTGGAGCTAGCAGCAGTCATACATGCACTCAAGGAGTGGAGGCACTTTCTGTTGGGAAATCGCTGTGAAATATACACGGCCCATAAGAGCCTCAAATATATCTTCACACAGCCAGAGCTGAATTTACGCCAACGACGCTGGTTGGAACTGGTCAAGGACTATGACGTCGGTATTCACTACCACCCAGGGAAAGCAAATGTAGTGGCGGATGGCCTTAGTCGAAACCCCAGCCCGGACAATGACGGTCAGCAAGATTTGAGGCCTGAGTTTCAGCGAGAGTTCACTAGGCTCAACATGATGTTAGTCTCTGAGGGCACCGTATCAAATCTGGAGATACAACCCACCCTGGTGGAACAAATTAAGAAGGCTCAACAGGGACATCCCAGCATCGAAGGCATAAAGAAGAAAATGAATCTCAGTAAGACTTCAGAATTCGTCACAGACAGTGAAGGAACATTATGGTACCGAGACAGACTTTGCGTACCTAACATTGAGGAACTCAAGCAACAGATCTTGACGGAAAGCCACACCGCTCCATACTCGATCCATCCTGGAGGAACCAAAATGTACAAGGACATTCAGGAAAGATTTTGGTGGCACGGTATGAAAAGAGATATAGCCACATTTGTTGCATGTTGCGATTCATGTCAGCGCATCAAGGCCGAGCATCAAAAGCCAGCAGGGCTACTCCAGCCTAACAGGATACCGGAGTGGAAATGGGATGAAATAGGGATGGATTTCATTATCGGATTGCCCCGATCACAGCGCGGAAATGACACCATATGGGTCATCACAGACCGACTAACCAAGGTTGCTCATTTCATTCCCGTAAAGACTACCTACTCCACACAAAGACTGGCAAAACTTTATCTCTCTCGTATAGTTTGCTTGCACGGAGTCCCAAAGACTATAATATCAGACCGAGGCACCCAATTCGTCTCCAAATTTTGGGATCACCTACAACAAGCTCTGGGCACGCAACTAGCTTTCAGTACAGCGTACCACCCTCAGACCGATGGACAAACGGAACGTGTAAACCAAATCCTAAAGGACATGCTAAGAGCCTGTGTGCTCACCTATGGATCCAGTTGGGAAGAAAGTTTGTCGTATGCCGAATTTGCTTACAACAACAGTTACCAAGCCAGCTTGCAAATGGCACCCTTTGAAGCATTATACGGACGGAGGTGTCGTACCCCACTGAACTGGTCAGAAACAGGTGACAGCCGTATCTTCGGCCCAAACATGCTTAAAGAGGCCGAGGAGAAAGTTAAACAAATCAGGGACAGACTCAAGACAGCACAGAGCCGACAAAAGAGCTACTATGATCAGAAGCATCGTGAGGTCAGCTTTGAACCCGGTGATTCCGTATACCTCCGAGTATCTCCTATGAGGGGTCTGCAACGGTTCAAAATTAAGGGGAAGCTAGCCCCAAGATTTATTGGACCATTTTGTGTGAAGGCACGAAGAGGCACGGTGGCCTACCAACTAGACCTACCCAAGGAGCTGTCAGACGTCCATGACGTATTCCACGTCTCACAGTTGAGGAAATGCGTGAGTAACCCGGAGAAACATGTACCTCATGAGAACATTGATATGCAACCAGATCTCACCTACAGAGAAAGGCCGGTAAAGATTTTAGAAGAGTCTGAACGGAGGACCCGTCAGAAAACGACAAAAATTTTCAGGGTTCAGTGGAGCAACCACACTGAGGATGAAGCCACATGGGAAAGGGAAGATTTCCTCCGGGCAGAGTATCCATATCTATTTGAGGATCAGCAGAAATCTCGAGGACGAGATTTTTCCTAAGGGGGTAGGTGTTGTGACACCCAAGTTTTTATTTGGATTTTTCAAAAGATTTTAATTGACTTGAGGGGAGTGATTTAAATTTTTCTTCAAGAGAACTCTCCCTCTCAAATAATTTTTCTTTATGGCAAAAGTTTTATTTGGACCCACCCAAGATCTGTCTTCGGTCTTAGAGGTTTTTGTTTTCCATTTGGACTCAAGACAAAATGTTTCTCATTTGGGGAAAATAACTTTTGAAAATCTTTTTATTTGAAAATGCATTATGGCTTTTGGAATAACCCTTTGCCACTTTCAACAATTCCTTCTTGCCATGGTCTTAGTGCAAATCCTCTCTCCTAACCCTTCCCTCACCTTTGGATCATGATTTGCATAAAATCCAGCAAGTTGAACCTCCCCATGTGATTATTTCCATTTAAATTCTATTCAAATAATTTTCTGTCTTCTCTTCTAGCACTTGGAGATTTACAAAGGAACTCCACTTTCTGTCTTGATTTTTGGCCCCAAACTTCTTTCCCCTCCTAGTCCTTTGAACCCTCAACCTAGAACCATGAAGATCCACTGGTCTTCAGTTCAAAATTTTCAAACTACATCTGCTGCAAGTTTGGACCAGATTTGTCAAATTTGGTGAAATTCATTCAAAACTTTCTTCAAAAATTCCAAGTAAAATCAGGCAGCCTCTGGGTGCATTGAGTGGTCATCTCACCAAGTTACAGCCCCAGAAAAATTTATCTCATAGCCAAAACCTTCTGTCGAACACCTGTAGTGCACTGTCTATGTCAAGTTCAGAAAGTTCAGAAATTCAATCAGTGGCCTGCTGTCGTTTTCTTCAGAGAAGGACGTCGATCTCGCCAGTGCCACCGCGTCGCCTTGCTCCTCGTCCCCTCCCCCTTGTTCCTGCACCGCACGAACGCATGGCGCCTTGCGGGCGTCGGCGAAGAGCAGCAGAAGGTGCGCCGCCCCGTGACCGACGCCGGCGGCGGCTTTGCGGGCGCCAGCGGGAGACACGGCGCCGACGACGCCACCCAGCGCCGCCCGAACCACCGGAGCCCGCCGCGTGGCCTTCCACTCCCCCGAATGCGCTGCCGCTCTCGTCGTGAACCGCAGGGTGCGGAGCACGCTCTCTGCCGCCGTTGAGCCCGTGTGGTCACCTCACCGCGGACCGACGCCATTACGCCAAGACCGACCCCATTTAGCTGTGAAACGACTCCAGTAACCTCCACTGATGCTGCCTGGCCGCTCAAACCACCTGCCAATCCACTGCTCCGCCGTAATCGCTCGCCGGAGATTCTCCGTTCACGGCCACCCCGTCGATCTGCCTATAAATAGAGGCCCCGAGCTTCAACTCGAGCACCCACCATCCCTACACTCCCCCTAGAGCACGCCTAGCCACTGGAAGAGCCCCGAGGAGGTCCCCTTCCTCGACTCCGGCCGCCGCGACCCGCCACGGGATCCAGCCCGATTCGCCCCCGTGTGCACTCCTCCGCCTCCATTCTCTTGCCAGTAGCGTCACCTTGCATCCCTCGTTCTGACCCGCGCCTCAATTTGTAGCTTGCAGCCCTCCACCGGAGTTCCCCATCCTCACCCGAGCCGCCGCCCGCCGGAGATAGTGTCGCCGTCGACGTGGTGCTCCCCGTTGGACGATTCCACCACCCATCGACGCGGGAGAAGACGCTGAAGCTCTTGGTACCCTCCGTTTCTCCTAACTCGCCGTGGTTCGACGCCGGCGTCCACCGCAGTCTTCGGGCGCAGGCGAGCTTTTTAAACCTGACAGGTGGACCCCGCCTGTCAGCCTCTATTCTATTCTCTTTCGAACCGTTTTCTGTTGGCGCCTTCGGGCAAATACGTTTCCCCCTTTGCGCTTGCGCATTCCCAACCGAAGCGTTTTCTGTTTTCTCAGTTAAAACCCTGGAACTTTTCTGTTTCATTACAGATAAGTCCCTGGACAGAAACCTTTATAACTTTTTAATAATAAGGTATTTTTGAGTGATTCTTTTTCTGACAATCTTCAAATATTTTCTAGTTTTTTATGGGATTTATTTGAAAAATATTTGGAAAAGTTTCTGAGCATGTGTTGGTTTTCACGTTAGTACCCGTTTCGTGATTGCCGTAGGTTCCGGGAGACGTGACGGAGCCGCGAACTTCGCCGAGCTAGACTCCGACTTCTCCGAACCAGGCAAGCATGTTTTGAACATTCGATATGACAGGTGTTTTGCATGTTTGCATGAAAGTTGTGCGTGGCATATGAGTGTCGGTAAATACCTCGTTGCTCGTAAGGAAACTACCTGGTTGTTCCAAAGTCACGATAATCTCTGATGAGAGGTGGCCTAATCATGTGGTGACATGAAGGGCAGCAAGGTGGTACTGTTGTAGCATACCAGCCTTGCGTCATCCGACTTTCTCCGACGTTAACGTGGTTGGAGCCTCGTTATCGTTCTTTTCCCGCATGTTCCAAAGTTGCGATGATCTCTGATGAGAGATGGCCTAATCATGTGGTGACATGAAGGGCAGCAAGGTGGTACTGTTGTAGCATACCAGCCTTGTGTCATCCGACTATCCCCCGACGTTAACGTGGTTGGAGCCACGTTATCGTTCTTTCCCCCTTCCGTGCTACCACATGTTTCATTTGCCAGGATGCGGTTTAGTAAGTTGGTAACCTCTTTCCGTGTACACACCAAACAGAGAGGCCGGGATGATGGTACCTTGGCCCAGGATTAAAGCCAGTCATCCGGTCAGGGGGCATGGGTGTTTCCGGTTGGGACCGAGAGGGGGGGCACCCCCTTATAGCGCGCGTATAGAAATTTGATCCCATGCTACGCGAGGTTGTAGCCTCCCCATCTCAAGGTTTTTCTTGAACGATGCCGAGGGTGATCCCTGGCTTCAGATGGTTGAATTGGGTGTGTACTGGTTAGACGTGTTTCTTCCAAAACACCGTAGACGGAACTAGTCCCCGTGACTACTGAAATCCGTTGGCTGTGGTTAAGTACAAACTCTGCAGAGTCAATTCTTTCCAAATCATCGTATCCATGATCAAGTAATGAAAACATTTTATCCATATCTATCCGCGTGGAAAACTTGTCCCCGGTGAACAAACTCAAGTGGTAAATCCAGTTTTATTGTTATTCCTGTGGATGGACTAACTTTATATTTGTCTCATGCTTGTGATGATTTATGTTCCCATACTGTTGTATTATTGAGCTGTGATATAAGCCCTTTATGTGACGTCGCGCAGACGTCCGACTGTGGCGTGTTCTTGTTTTCTTACTTTAAATATAAGCCCTTTATGCGATGTCGCTCAGACGTCCGACTGTGGCACGCACTGTCTTTATGTTCTATTATAAGCCCTTTATGTGGTGTCGCCTCGACGCCCGACTGTGGCAATACTATTCTACATTTTCCGCTCGAGGAGTCTTTCAGACACTCGTTTGGCACCAGTATTATTATTCCGCATTTTCCGCTCGAGGAGTCTTTCAGACACTCGTTTGGCACCAGTATTATTATTCCGCATTTTCCGCTCGAGGAGTCTTTCAGACACTCGTTTGGTACCAGTATTACTATTCTGCAGTTTCCGCTCGAGGCGTCATTCAGACCCTCGCTTGGCACCCAGTTTTTACTACCTCTATGTCTGATCGTACTGGTTAACTTATTCATCTACTTCATGTTCGCAATTGTTATATCTTATGTCCGAACTGTCTTGCGAGTACTTTCATAGTACTCACCTGGCTTGTTGATTTGGCCAGATGTTGACGAAGGCGATCTCTTGGATGAAGAGTTTGATAGCGCGTCCGATGCCTAGAGGAGTCCCAGTCAGTCCTGCGCGATCCCGGATATTGGTCACTTGTATTATATACGCTTCCGCCACCCGCAATAAGTCTTCTCGAGCCTCACTCCGACGCTCGAAGAGTTGTAGTCTTCTGGAATCATATCACTCGCTTCGCGGTGATATTTCCTCCACCGTTATTATCGTGAGTTAGTAGTTTGCCACCCTATCCGCCGAATTGTTTTAGCGGCGTGCATGTAATAAATTGTTGGGCAGTCTCTGCTCAACCTTGTATTATATTTAGTACTCCTGGTATTTTTCTTCTGTGACCAAGATAATGTCTACCAGTGGGAAGCAATTCTTCCTCGCTGGTCCGTAAAAGGGATTGGTCTCTCAATAATTATTTTATTGAAAAACCGGTCTTGACAAGCTTGGTATCAGAGCCAGGCTGACTGTAGGAAGCCACTAGGTGCAATCGCTAATCGGTTATTAGCGTTTTTGTGCTTTTTCAGCATTTTGCAATTGTAGCTATTTTCTGTTGGTCATCATAAATTTATGACATGACTACTCAGAATTTTTGCCTACTTTTGTAGATGGCTGGCAGCAGCTGTGAGAATCGAGTGTTCACCAACGTGCCCGAGGGGTTTGTCAAGCTCCTCGTCTCAATCACCAAGCTCGCGATCGGGCCCGCAGCTCGCCCGGAGTTCACACTCTATCAGCACAAGCTCAGTGACGACGTGTCTATGCACCAAGCTATGGTGCAGTTCAAGGGAGGACGTTCTGCTGCACGCCACTTCCGTTTTGTGGGAAGGGCCATGCCTACGGAGAGGCATGCCATGCAGATGGCTGCCCGGGAGGCGATAGCTCGCCTTTGGGACATCCTTCCTACGATGAAGACTCGTCGCTACCGCTACCTCCCATGCCATGTGCCGTACACCAGCCACTATGCGTTCGCCTGCCATCGGGGAGAACGAGATGAAGCCATCGAGATGGTTGTGGAGTATCTCAAGGCTCTGGAGGAGTCTTTCGACAACCTCGTAGATGACCTTGTGGCTGCCCGCATGGACTTAGTCCGGGGCGGTCCTGCCAGCAGGAAGGAGCTTCTCCACACGGCGCCGCCTCTGACATTCGTCTTGTCTTCAGCCTCGTATGCACCGGCCGTTTTGGCCACTGCTCGCCGTCTGCCTACCACTGAGGAGTTCGACCGAGTCATCGCTCCTACTCCAGTCAGAACCGCACCGCCTGCCGCAGGTGCTCTACCACCAGTCGCCCCCGCACCATCACCGCAGCACAGCGTTTCGCGCCAGGAGCCAGCTAGAGAGGAGGTGGAGGTTGACTCTCCTGGACCGCTGAGCCTTGCCATCGGCAAGGGGAAGGAGATCTTCACCATCTCCAACTGAGAGCACCGAGTAGCCGCGTGTTATATCTGCCTGTATGATGTGCTGTTTTATCTGTACGCTAGTTTGTGTTGGTGTGTTTGCTGCCTTCCGGAGTAGTACGCTAGTTTTAATAACCTGTCAGGATTGTGTACGTGCATCCTGAGTGCTGTATCATGTGTTTGCTTTTCGCATGTAAGTTTTGTGTTAAGCGCTTCTTCTCCATGAAAAATCAGTTGTGTTTCTTTGAAAACCTTGGAGCCTTTTGATTATTGCCTTTGCGAGATTTCTCTTGTGCTACATAGTTTTTCTCATGGGTTTTGCAAATAATACCCCAGACTGGAGAAATGTCTCGCCCGTGGACTCGCTCCATACCCAATCAGCCAGAAGAGGTTTACGGGACACAGACCAGCAACAATTTCACTCAGGGTCAGTCCAGCCAACAAGACAGCGAAGCAGCACTGTCTCAGGTATGCCGTCTCTTCGAGCAAAGCCAGCAACAGCACCAAGAGATGATGAACCATGTCATCAATATGGGAAACCACCGTGAACCCTATCAACCCCATTCCAAGTTATCTGAGTTACAGAAGACTCGCCCCTCAACTTTTGCTCACACTGATAGGCAGCTGGAAGCCGATGATTGGCTTCGTGAGATTGAAAGGAAACTGATTATTGCTCAGTGCTCAGATCATGAGAAGGTGCTTTATGCACCACACTACCTTACTGGAGCAGTCGCAGCATGGTGGGAAAACTTCCTGCACATGCATCCCAGGGAACACAACATCACCTGGGAAGAGTTCAAGGAAGGTTTCCGTGGGGCACACATCCCCAGGAGCATCCTAAAGATCAAGAAGAGAGAGTTTGATGACCTGAAGCAAAGAGGCATGTCAGTGACAGAGTACAATGGTCAGTTCACCCAGCTGTCTCGTTATGCCTACGACGAGCACATGACAGAAAGCAAGAAGATGGAAAAATTCCTGGACGGCCTGGCACCAGCACTGAAATTCCAACTGATTGTTCACACCTTTCCGGATTTTAAGACGCTGGTGGACAAGGCCATCACCTTGGAGAATGAACGCCGTAGTCTGGAAGATATCCGTAAGCGGAAGAGGGACAAGACGACTCTTGCCCGCAGCAACCGAGGCAAGACTGAGGTCCCAAGGACAGACACAAGGAGATCCACGACTACTGAGCCAAAGCCCGTCGGACAATTTCATGCCAGGGATAAGGAGTACACATACCGTCCAGGGGTAACCTGCTATGCTTGTGGCCAGCAAGGGCATTATGCAAAACAGTGCCCGAAGCCAAGAGACTCGGCACCCAAGCCGAACAATGGTGGAAACAATCCCGCCCCCAAGCGCAACAACTTCAACCCCAACAACAACCACAGGAAGGGTCACCTGAACCATGTGACCAGGTAAGAAGCGCAGAATGCCCCAGACATCGTGCTCGGTACGTTCCCTGTCAACACAGTACCTGCCACGGTTTTGTTTGATTCTGGAGCTTCCCATTCGTTCGTTTCGAAGAGTTTTGTTTCGCAACATGATTTTCCGATACTTCCCTTGGAAAAATCTATGATCATCAAGTCCCCCGGAAATAAGCAAATCGCTCAGGGTTACTGCCAAGGAGTGGTCATTGAGTTCGAAGGACTGCAGTTCCACGCGAATCTCATCGTGTTGGAAAGTAAAGGATTGGATGTCATTTTGGGGATGGACTGGTTGACCACCAACAAGGGATTCATCGACTGTTTCAATCGGACAGTGGTTCTCACACACCATCGCGGCAAGACAATAAGAGTCTCCGCTCAAGAAAGGCCACGATCACAGAAACCAAACCTGAACAAAATGGACATTGCAGAACTGAGAAAAGTTCCAGTGTTATGCGAGTTTCCTGATGTGTTCCCTGAAGAACTACCAGGCATGCCACCAGACCGAGAGATAGAATTCAGCATTGAACTAGCACCTGGCACCGCTCCCATCTATAAGAAGCCGTATAGAATGGCACCCTCAGAATTGGTGGAGTTGAAGAAGCAGATAAAGGAGTTATTGGACAAAGTATTTATTCGAGCCAGCTCCTCACCATGGGGTTCGCCTGTGTTGTTCGCCAAGAAGAAGGATGGGACACTGAGACTGTGTATAGACTATCGAGCCCTCAATATGGTCACCATCAAAAACAAGTATCCGATGCCACAGATAAATGATTTGTTTGACCAGCTCGCACAAGCCAAGGTATTTTCAAAGATTGATTTGAGATCAGGATACCATCAACTGAAGGTACGGACAGAAGATATTCCCAAGACAGCATTCACTTCCAGGTATGGGTTATACGAGTTTACGGTGATGCCTTTTGGACTAACAAACGCCCCCGCCTATTTCGTCCACCTCATGAACAAAGTGTTCATGAAATTCATGGACAAATTTGTGGTGGTATTCATTGACGATATTCTGGTTTACTCAAGGACACCAGAAGCGCATGCTGAGCACTTCAGAATTGTTTTGGGAGAATTGAGGAAACACCAGTTGTACGCCAAATTTAGCAAGTGCGAATTTTGGCTAAGACAAGTTGGTTTCTTAGGCCATATACTGAACCAAGAAGGAGTGGCCGTAGACCCAGAAAAAGTCAAGGCCATACTAGACTGGAAGCCGCCCACCAACGTCACAGATGTGCGGAGTTTCCTAGGAATGGCCGGATATTACAGGAGATTTATTGAAGGATTCTCCACTGTGGCGAAACCGATGACCCAACTACTCAAGAAGGACAAGAAATTTGAATGGACGGAAGCATGCGAGCAGAGCTTCCAAGAACTCAAGAAGAAGCTGACAACCGCACCGGTCTTAACTGTGCCAGACATACACAAAAGTTTTGAAGTGTATTGTGACGCGTCCCGAAAAGGTCTCGGATGTGTACTAATGCAGGATGGCAAAGTTGTCGCATATGCCTCCAGGCAGCTGCGAAAACATGAGGAAAATTACCCAACACATGACTTGGAGCTAGCAGCAGTCATACATGCACTCAAGGTTGGAGGCACTTTCTGTTGGGAAATCGCTGTGAAATATACACAGCCCATAAGAGCCTCAAATATATCTTCACACAGCCAGAGCTGAATTTACGCCAACGACGCTGGTTGGAACTGGTCAAGGACTATGACGTCGGTATTCACTACCACCCAGGGAAAGCAAATGTAGTGGCGGATGCCCTTAGTCGAAACCCCAGCCCGGACAATGACGGTCAGCAAGATTTGAGGCCTGAGTTTCAGCGAGAGTTCACTAGGCTCAACATGATGTTAGTCTCTGAGGGCACCGTATCAAATCTGGAGATACAACCCACCCTGGTGGAACAAATTAAGAAGGCTCAACAGGGACATCCCAGCATCGAAGGCATAAAGAAGAAAATGAATCTCAGTAAGACTTCAGAATTCGTCACAGACAGTGAAGGAACATTATGGTACCGAGACAGACTTTGCGTACCTAACATTGAGGAACTCAAGCAACAGATCTTGACGGAAAGCCACACCGCTCCATACTCGATCCATCCTGGAGGAACCAAAATGTACAAGGACATTCAAGAAAGATTTTGGTGGCACAGTATGAAAAGAGATATAGCCACATTTGTTGCATGTTGCGATTCATGTCAGCGCATCAAGGCCGAGCATCAAAAGCCAGCAGGGCTACTCCAGCCTAACAGGATACCGAAGTGGAAATGGGATGAAATAGGGATGGATTTCATTATCGGATTGCCCCGATCACAGCGCGGAAATGACACCATATGGGTCATCACAGACCGAGTAACCAAGGTTGCTCATTTCATTCCCGTAAAGACTACCTACTCCACACAAAGACTGGCAAAACTTTATCTCTCTCGTATAGTTTGCTTGCACGGAGTCCCAAAGACTATAATATCAGACCGAGGCACCCAATTCGTCTCCAAATTTTGGGATCACCTACAACAAGCTCTGGGCACGCAACTAGCTTTCAGTACAGAGTACCACCCTCAGACCGATGGACAAACGGAACGTGTAAACCAAATCCTAAAGGACATGCTAAGAGCCTGTGTGCTCACCTATGGATCCAGTTGGGAAGAAAGTTTGCCGTATGCCGAATTTGCTTACAACAACAGTTACCAAGCCAGCTTGCAAATGGAACCCTTTGAAGCATTATACGGACGGAGGTGTCGTACCCCACTGAACTGGTCAGAAACAGGTGACAGCCGTATCTTCGGCCCAAACATGCTTAAAGAGGCCGAGGAGAAAGTTAAACAAATCAGGGACAGACTCAAGACAGCACAGAGCCGACAAAAGAGCTACTATGATCAGAAGCATCGTGAGGTCAGCTTTGAACCCGGTGATTCCGTATACCTCCGAGTATCTCCTATGAGGGGTCTGCAACGGTTCAAAATTAAGGGGAAGCTAGCCCCAAGATTTATTGGACCATTTTGTGTGAAGGCACGAAGAGGCACGGTGGCCTACCAACTAGACCTACCCAAGGAGCTGTCAGACGTCCATGACGTATTCCACGTCTCACAGTTGAGGAAATGCGTGAGTAACCCGGAGAAACATGTACCTCATGAGAACATTGATATGCAACCAGATCTCACCTACAGAGAAAGGCCGGTAAAGATTTTAGAAGAGTCTGAACGGAGGACCCGTCAGAAAACGACAAAAATTTTCAGGGTTCAGTGGAGCAACCACACTGAGGATGAAGCCACATGGGAAAGGGAAGATTTCCTCCGGGCAGAGTATCCATATCTATTTGAGGATCAGCAGAAATCTCGAGGACGAGATTTTTCCTAAGGGGGTAGGTGTTGTGACACCCAAGTTTTTATTTGGATTTTTCAAAAGATTTTAATTGACTTGAGGGGAGTGATTTAAATTTTTCTTCAAGAGAACTCTCCCTCTCAAATAATTTTTCTTTATGGAAAAAGTTTTATTTGGACCCACCCAAGATCTGTCTTTGGTCTTAGAGGTTTTTGCTTTCCATTTGGACTCAAGACAAAATGTTTCTCATTTGGGGAAAATAACTTTTGAAAATCTTTTTATTTGAAAATGCATTATGGCTTTTGGAATAACCCTTTGCCACTTTCAACAATTCCTTCTTGCCATGGTCTTAGTGCAAATCCTCTCTCCTAACCCTTCCCTCGCCTTTGGATCATGATTTGCATCAAATCCAGCAAGTTGAACCTCCCCATGTGATTATTTCCATTTAAATTCTATTCAAATAATTTTCTGTCTTCTCTTCTAGCACTTGGAGATTTACAAAGGAACTCCACTTTCTGTCTTGATTTTTGGCCCCAAACTTCTTTCCCCTCCTAGTCCTTTGAACCCTCAACCTAGAACCATGAAGATCCACTGGTCTTCAGTTCAAATTTTTCAAACTACATCTGCTGCAAGTTTGGACCAGATTTGTCAAATTTGGTGAAATTCATTCAAAACTTTCTTCAAAAATTCCAAGTAAAATCAGGCAGCCTCTGGGTGCATTGAGTGGTCATCTCACCAAGTTACAGCCCCAGAAAAATTTATCTCATAGCCAAAACCTTCTGTCGAACACCTGCAGTGCACTGTCTATGTCAAGTTCAGAAAGTTCAGAAATTCAGTCAGTGGCTTGCTGTCGTTTTCTTCAGAGAAGGACGTCGATCTCGCCAGTGCCACCGCGTCGCCTTGCTCCTCGTCCCCTCCCCCTTGTTCCTGCACCGCACGAACGCCTGGCGCCTTGCGGGCATCGGCGAAGAGCAGCAGAAGGTGCACCGCCCCGTGACCGACGCCGGCGGCGGCTTTGCGGGCGCCCGCGGGAGACACGGCGCCGACGACGCCACCCAGCGCCGCCCGAACCACCGGAGCCCGCCGCGTGGCCTTCCACTCCCCCGAATGCGCTGCCGCTCTCGTCGTGAACCGCAGGGCGCGGAGCGCGCTCTCTGCCGCCGTTGAGCCCGTGCGGTCACCTCACCGCGGACCGACGCCATTACGCCAAGACCGACCCCGTTTAGCTGTGAAACGACTCCAGTAACCTCCACTGATGCTGCCTGGCCGCTCAAACCACCTGCCAATCCACTGCTCCGCCGTAATCGCTCGCCGGAGATTCTCCGTTCACGGCCACCCCGTCGATCTGCCTATAAATAGAGGCCCCGAGCTTCAACTCGAGCACCCACCATCCCTACACTCCCCCTAGAGCACGCCTAGCCACTGGAAGAGCCCCGAGGAGGTCCCCTTCCTCGACTCCGGCCGCCGCGACCCGCCACGGGATCCAGCCCGATTCGCCCCCGTGTGCACTCCTCCGCCTCCATTCTCTTGCCAGTAGCTTCACCTTGCATCCCTCGTTCTGACCCGCGCCTCAATTTGTAGCTTGCAGCCCTCCACCGGAGTTCCCCATCCTCACCCGAGCCGCCGCCCGCCGGAGATAGTGTCGCCGTCGACGTGGTGCTCCCCGTTGGACGAGTCCACCACCCATCGACGCGGGAGAAGACGCTGAAGCTCTTGGTACCCTCCGTTTCTCCTAACTCGCCGTGGTTCGACGCCGGCGTCCACCGCAGTCTTCGGGCGCCGGCGAGCTTTTTAAACCTGACAGGTGGACCCCGCCTGTCAGCCTCTATTCTATTCTCTTTCAAACCGTTTTCTATTGGCGCCTTCGGGCAAATATGTTTCCCCCTTTGCGCTTGCGCATTCCCAACCGAAGCGTTTTCTGTTTTCTCAGTTAAAACCCTGGAACTTTTCTGTTTCATTACAGATAAGTCCCTGGACAGAAACCTTTATAACTTTTTAATAATAAGGTATTTTTGAGTGATTCTTTTTCTGACAATCTTCAAATTTAGTCTAGTTTTTTATGGGATTTATTTGAAAAATATTTGGAAAAGTTTCTGAGCATGTGTTGGTTTTCACGTTAGTACCCGTTTCGTGATTGCCGTAGGTTCCGGGAGACGTGACGGAGCCGCGAACTTCGCCGAGCTAGACTCCGACTTCTCCGAACCAGGCAAGCATGTTTTGAACATTCGATATGACAGGTGTTTTGCATGTTTGCGTGAAAGTTGTGCGTGGCATATGAGTGTCAGTAAATACCTCGTTGCTCGTAAGGCAACTACCCGGTTGTTCCAAAGTCGCGATAATCTCTGATGAGAGGTGGCCTAATCATGTGGTGACATGAAGGGCAGCAAGGTGGTACTGTTGTAGCATACCAGCCTTGCGTCATCCGACTTTCTCCGACGTTAACGTGGTTGGAGCCTCGTTATCGTTCTTTTCCCGCATGTTCCAAAGTTGCGATGATCTCTGATGAGAGATGGCCTAATCATGTGGTGACATGAAGGGCAGCAAGGTGGTACTGTTGTAGCATACCAGCCTTGCGTCATCCGACTATCCCCCGACGTTAACGTGGTTGGAGCCACGTTATCGTTCTTTCCCCCTTCCGTGCTACCACATGTTTCATTTGCCAGGATGCGGTTTAGTAAGTTGGTAACCTCTTTCCGTGTACACACCAAACAGAGAGGCCGGGATGATGGTACCTTGGCCCAGGATTAAAGCCAGTCATCCGGTCAGGGGGCATGGGTGTTTCCGGTTGGGACCGAGAGGGGGGGCACCCCCTTATAGCGCGCGTATAGAAATTTGATCCCATGCTACGCGAGGTTGTAGCCTCCCCGTCTCAAGGTTTTTCTTGAACGATGCCGAGGGTGATCCCTGGCTTCAGATGGTTGAATTGGGTGCGTACTGGTTAGACGTGTTTCTTCCAAAACACCGTAGACGGAACTAGTCCCCGTGACTACTGAAATCCGTTGGCTGTGGTTAAGTACAAACTCTGCAGAGTCAATTCTTTCCAAATCATCGTATCCATGATCAAGTAATGAAAACATTTTATCCATATCTATCCGCGTGGAAAACTTGTCCCCGGTGAACAAACTCAAGTGGTAAATCCAGTTTTATTGTTATTCCTGTGGATGGACTAACTTTATATTTGTCTCATGCTTGTGATGATTTATGTTCCCATACTGTTGTATTATTGAGCTGTGATATAAGCCCTTTATGTGACGTCGCGCAGACGTCCGACTGTGGCGTGTTCTTGTTTTCTTACTTTAAATATAAGCCCTTTATGCGATGTCGCTCAGACGTCCGACTGTGGCACGCACTATCTTTATGTTCTGTTATAAGCCCTTTATGTGGTGTCGCCTCGACGCCCGACTGTGGCAATACTATTCTACATTTTCCGCTCGAGGAGTCTTTCAGACACTCATTTGGCACCAGTATTATTATTCCGCATTTTCCGCTCGAGGAGTCTTTCAGACACTCGTTTGTCACCAGTATTATTATTCCGCATTTTCCGCTCGAGGAGTCTTTCAGACACTCGTTTGGTACCAGTATTACTATTCTGCAGTTTCCGCTCGAGGCGTCATTCAGACCCTCGCTTGGCACCCAGTTTTTACTACCTCTATGTCTAATCGTACTGGTTAACTTATTCATGTACTTCATGTTCGCATTTGTTATATCTTATGTCCGAACTGTCTTGCGAGTACTTTCATAGTACTCACCTGGCTTGTTGATTTGGCCAGATGTTGACGAAGGCGATCTCTTGGATGAAGAGTTTGATAGCGCGTCCGATGCCTAGAGGAGTCCCAGTCAGTCCTGCGCGATCCCGGATATTGGTCACTTGTATTATATACGCTTCCGCCACCCGCAATAAGTCTTCTCGAGCCTCACTCCGACGCTCGAAGAGTTGTAGTCTTCCGGAATCATATCACTCGCTTCGCGGTGATATTTCCACCACCGTTATTATCGTGAGTTAGTAGTTTGCCACCCTATCTGCCGTATTGTTTTAGCGGCGTGCATGTAATAAATTGTTGGGCAGTCTCTGCTCAACCTTGTATTATATTTAATACTCCTGGTATTTTTCTTCTGTGACCAAGATAATGTCTACCAGTGGGAAGGAATTCTTCCTCGCTGGTCCGTAAAAGGGATTGGTCTCTCAATAATTATTTTTTTGAAAAACCGGTCGTGACATTTTGTAGCCATGCAACCAAGCCACATAAGCTTCATGGGTGCCCCCACATCATATTATTCATACTACGTTGATTGAAAAAAAGATAAATCACCCAAAACAAGATCTTCCCGTTTTTTGTTCCTACGATGTTGTGCCGTGCACGTACCTACTAGTTGTATAGTGGTAGTACTAGTAATATAGTATTAGGAGTACAAACTTGGTACTAGTAGGAGTAGTACTAGTACGGAATGCTCCTACTCTATCAACGAGCCCCATCTGACACCAAATTTCTTGGCTTCCGTGCTACAGCTAGATCTTCCCCTCGTTTCTGTTTTCCAACCCGGCGGCGGGCGGGGTGTCGGTTTGCTCAATGGCAGTCCCACATGAAAGTGAAAATGCTAGGTAACACGCCTTCCCTAAGCTATGTGTCGTGTCGGACGGGCTGTGGAGTACTCCCGATTCCCGGGTGTGTGGGGGTGCGACGCGAACGCGGCAGGCCTTTCCCTTTTACTAGCAATGTGCCCGTGCGTTGCTACGGATCCAAAGTAGTAGAATAGTAGTATTTGTTCACAAACTTGAAAGAAATCACTATTGTTTTGATATACTCCTAATATATTACTCCCTTCATACCTAAATATTTGTCTTTTTAGAGATTTCAAATGGACTATCACATACGGAATATATAGACATATTCTAGTGTTTCTAGCAAGATGCCCGCGCGTTGCACGAAGTTGATGGAAAAGGTAAGCACAACTTATAAATTGACGGATGGAGTACTAGTTACAGTGATGCATATAATTAAGCAAAGGGATCGCACATGTCGGTATTGACTGGAACGAGAATGCAACAGCACAATAAGAATTAAGGCCACGATGATGCGATCGCAGTGGTGGTTAAAGAAGGCAAGAAGAAAGATGGATCCATGAACGTACGACCTCCTCCTCCTCAACTTAGTGCGCTGGGCCACCGACCGGCGGCTAAGGAGCGGCGGCTTTTGTGGCGAGGTCGAGGTGCTTCTCAGCAAAGGCATCCAGGGCTTCCAGCCAATTGAGGAAGGCCAACGTCGTAGCATCCTCACTGGCCTTGTAGATACCTATGTACACGATTTTCTCATATACGTGGATGTGTAGGTCGACGAATTCTTGCAGGGCGAGGCGCCTCGCGGCGAGCGCGACCTGCAGGTGGACATTCTTTGTGGCATCGGCGGGCAGTCGCAGGGCCACCAGTGCTTGAAAGAGGTTCCGGCCATGGAGGCCGATTAGGGTGGCAGGCAATGAGGAGCCCGGGCACGCGGGCTGGAGGACTACGGCGATGTCGTCCGCAAGCTTCTTGAGGACGGTGAACTTGTTGCTGGTGGCAACGATCATCTGGTCCAACTGAGAGTCGTAGTTGGCGTCGACGGCGGCCATCCACCAGCCGGTCTCCAACACCGTCTGGAGACGATCCTTGGCGCCATGCCGCAGGCCGGCATCGTGGACCATCTGGCACAGCCGCTGGCCGCTCACGCGCATCACTGCCATGGGTCTGGAGTGAGCTCTTTTGCGCTTAGTGTAGGTGCTTAGGCAAATGCTTAGGTGCGTACGATGTGGTAGATGCATTGGAATGGAGGGGCGCCTTTATATGAGGGCAATGAGGGCAAACTGCGTTGCATTCACATCGTGCAGCCTCTTTTCCTGGACCTCCTCCCATTACTTCCCTCATGCATTAATTGAAGGAGGATGCATTGGCCGTTCAACATATCGGGAACCGCTACTCCCTCCCTCGTCTGCATTAAAGCCGTATCGGGAACTGCGCCGCCCGCTGTCAAATCGAATACTCCCTCCGTCTAGGTGAGTATTAAGTCATCTTACGAAAACCAAATAGTAAACACATAGGCGTGGTGCATTAACTCTCACGTTGTTTCTTATTTTTTGACATAAATAGAGGAATCAACCAATAAGAGATGTGGGGATTGTATGCTTTTAATGACTTGAGACTATCAAACATGACATGCAGTGGTCAGTTCGTTGCACAAGAACAAATACAACCACGTCAACACACATGCATCTTATAGCATCACATCCAATGGCTATAAAAGATGAATGAGACCAAATTATATCTCATCTAGATGAGTTCTAGCAAAACTGTATTAATAGTACTTAGTACTCCTGGGCCATGTATCATATATTAGTATCATGTAGTACTTTATTTATTGCCATGTATGACACACAGTACTCAACTCTCTCTCTTTCTTCATTTAATTCTATGACACCTCATCAAAATTGCTAAGGCTAGTACCATTACAACCAGCCTTAGCAAATACTAAACATTAAGTTCTCTCATTTTCCTCTCCACCTTGGTCACCTAGATGGAGGGAGTATACTGCGCGGGCTTTTCCGGCGCGGTAGGCGGGGCAGTTCCGCCTAGTCGGTTCGACAAAGACGCGAGAAGACGAGGGAGTAGGCTGCTGCAAACATAGGGCTGTGTGATTTGACATCGAGTTACTGCTGGACAGGTGGGGTCCCGTGATTTGACTTGCCATTATCATTTTAACTGTGGCGCTACGACCGGCGTGAGTCTCCCGATTCCTGACCACCTCCATACAGGTGCCTCTCCCAATGCTCCACCATGTAGTAGAGGCTGGCTCTTGCATCAAAGCCCACTTCTCCACTTTTTCCATGCTTCTCTTTCCTCCACATAAGCAAAAATGCCATGTAAAGCGCACTATTGTACTTACTTGCTCCTACAGGTGCTAAGCTTGCCGCATAGGCATAAAGTCTGATGTGGCAAGTTAATCAACAAGAGAGAGACTAGTTTGGTGACCCAAGGAAGAAACGGTGCTAAGCGCGTGTACCTAGGTGAAAAGACAATTTTGAGTCTGTAGATAATTAAATGAAGCAAACTTAGCAACAAAAAACTAATAAGCACACCATTTCATTGGAAGAGGTCACTCCTTGGCAAATGCAATAAATACTAGTACTCCCTATGTCCCATAATATAAGAACGTTTTTGGCACTACACTAGTGTCAAAAACGTTCTTATATTATGGGACGGAGGGAGTACGAAGAAAGAGATAGAGAGGAGTAAAAAAATACACTTATAGCCAACCTTATAGCTAACCTTCTTGTAGTATGAGTGACTAAGTGATGACTATGTATGACATGCCAACATCAGATAGCCTAACGCACCGTGTTAAATCTCCAAGGGCGCGACCGCGCGTGCGACGCGACAGTCGTGGTAGGCGCGACCATGATACGGGCTGCTGGCAGCCCTTGGATCTGAGATCAAACGGTCGCATGCTAAGTTGCTGAAAATTTGCAGAATAACCCTCTAGGATAGGATATTCACCCATAGGTCTAGAATCACGCCATGCAACCGTTTGATCTCAGATCCAAGGGCTCTCGGAAGCCCGTATCATGGGAGAATGGAAAGCCCCTACCCTGTCGTTCGCATGCTAGCAGTTCGCTCCTACTCGTCCCCGGATGTCCTATAATACTACGGTGGTTCGCTCCTAGTTGTCCCGTCCTTTCACATTACGGCAGTTCCACTAATCCTAACCCTCCTCCCAAATCCATGGCGTCCCAAATCTCCACGATCGGCGGTGAGTACAAGGTAAGAACCATCACCGGCGATGAGTTTGACGTCATCTACACCCGTGCTTCCGCGGCGGTGAAAGGATGCCTTTCTCGCTTCGGACGCATGTTCGAAGACTCGGATGATGAGTGGGTCGCTGGGCTAGATGTTGAGTACACCACAGTCTTGGGACGAGAGAAGGATCTAAAGGACTAAGAGAGGAAGAAGCCCGCAGTGATCCAGGTTTGCGTGCATGACTTATGCTTGGTCTACCACATATGCCATGCCGACGTTGAATGCCTGGATTTTAAGGACTTCCTCGAGAGAAACCTAGTAAAATTCATTACTGTAGACTTTGGTAGCGACAAAGAAGTCCTGGGTCAGATAGGCCTCGTTGTAGGCAACACCTTCGACCTCCAGAAGAATCGGCTGGTGTCCTCTCGTTAGCCTTCAATGCTGACCCTGACAGGAGCCATGGTTCATCCTTCATACGGTAAACTGGAGAAACCTCCATACACGTTTCATCATTATGCATGGCAGTGGAATGTACTAGATATAGACCAGATCCACTACGCTGCAATGGATGGCTACCTTTGTTTCAATATCTACAAGGGTTGGATGAAGAGCAAGAGCCAAGTGTGCGGTTCAAGCAAAGAAGTATCGGCCAAGAGGAAGAGGGACAAGGACGAAGTCGAGGAAGTGGACGAGGACTCCGAGTAAGCTGGCAGTGTCGTTGCTCATGGTGGTTCTAATGCAATGTCTACCGGAATAGTTGCAAAGTTTAATTCCATGTGTGCTTAATTTAATTTGAGGGGTGTGTTGTGCTGAGCCCCTAGCAGAACTATGTTATGTTTCTTCTCGTTACTTTAACTCTTCAATACGTACATACTAGTAGTTCTTACATTTCATCTTTTAGTTGGTATAGTACTACCACTCGTTTCTTTGCATTATATACGTACAATATATATGGCCAACATCATATAGCCAGCAGTTTAGTTGTCAAAGAATTTCAGGGTGCTTAGTTTTGTCAAAGAATTCCAGGGTGCTTAGTTTTATTTGAGGGGTGGGTTGTGCACTTGTGCTGGACACCATTATTGTGACAAGCCTTTTTAATAGTACTATATGCATAATTTGGCGACGAGCGCTCTCTATATGTACCACCTTTTTTTTAATTTCAAGTTTTGCTCCATGGCGCAATCCATCGATACTACTACTTTACAAAAGTGGAGTATATACATTTTTTTAAAGGCTAGAGGGCGGGGCAGTCTAGCTCGGTCGGTTTCACGAGAGGCGAGGGCATTTGTGATTTGACGGCTCATTACTGCTGTCAAATCGAATAGTACTATGCCGCCCGCTGCACGCCCGGCGCCTCCATTAAACCCCTCCGTTGAACCCGCATGCAAACCGAGAATCCTACTCCGGCCACACGTCCGTTCATGAGCGGGCCGGAATTAAACACAACACCGGCCGAGCGCCTCCCGTCCGCCCTCAGTTTAAACGAGGCCAGACGCCGGCCAAGCTCCTACCGTCCGCCCTCTATTTACACGAGGCCAGACAGACAGCGGGCAAGAATCGCACCCCTCCGCCGCTCCCCCATCTCCTCCTTCACCATTTTCTCCACTCTTCTGATGGCTTCCGATGAGCCGTTCTCCGGCATATTACCCGGCTGGGTGGCCCGCCGAGCCCTCCGGATATGGGCGAGGCCGCTCGGTGCTTCACCAACCTCGCTTGGCCCGACGGAGCCAGTTGCCGCCCCAAGCAGGCGCGTGGTTCAGCAACTCGCCGCTCCAGTTCAGCTCGATGAGGAGTGGCGAGTTGCTCCATGCCGGCACGGTGGCGAGCACGCCGGTACGGGCGCCGTCGCTGCCGCGTCGTACCGCGCCACCAGTGGCCGCGCCTCCCGTGTCTGTGGGTGCGCCTCCCGTGCCTGCGGCAGCGCCATGCAGGCAGAGACAGAAGCCTGGTGCGTGGAGAGCGACGAGTCGGTGGCCAGCTTCTCCGTATCCGTCGCCATCATCGAGGAGAAGTAGAACACGGGAGGCCGCCGCCACTTGGGACCCATGAAGGCCACCGCCGAGGCGACGACTGCGGATTCAGGTGGTTTCTTTGCTGCTTCGTCTCTTTCGAGGACCTTCGTCGACCCCGCAAGTGTCTGACGGACATGAGGAAGACAAAGGGATCCGTGGGCGGCCATTTAGAACTAAAATAAGTCTAGATACATCCATTTCTAGGACAAGTATTTCCGGACGGAGGGAGTATAAATTATACAAGAGAGCCGGATTGGCACCTCTTAGTTCATGTAAATGTAATGAAATCCATCATGTTTATATGAAGATCCGGCTTTTTTATACGAAATCCTTCATGCTTATATGAAATCAGTCCGTGTTTGCACGAATTTCATCTGGCGTTTGATGTCGTCCTCCGCGGAAGGAAGCGGGAGGAAATTTGCCGGCTGCCGTTGGAGATGCTCTTTATGCTGTAAATAATAGAGTGACATCCAATCCATTTGAGTTAATTGCCTGTATGATTGTCCCTCTATAAAAAGTTAATTGCATGTACAGTGTACACGTGACTTGCAGGGTGGCTACAGCTTCGTACAGAAAGTTAAAAAGAAACAAGTCCATCCTTAATCTTGTATTCTAAGTACTCTGTGGGTTCCACTGTCAGTACAGAAGCGAAAGAAGTATATATTAAATAAGTAGAGTAATATGTAATATAAAAATCTAAAGTTAAATGACAGAATTTGAACTCATGTCATCGCGTTGCGAGCATCCGGTGCTAACCAGCCCAGCACATTTTTGTTGTAGACCATGCTGGAGATATATCTCCATGTCTACTCTTATACTCCATTCGTTCCTAAATATTTGTCTTTTTCAGATTTCAAATGGACTACCACATACGGATGTGTATGTAGACATATTTTAGAGTGTAGATTCACTCATTTTGCTCTGTATGTCTTTTCAGGAAGGGGTCAGATTTGTCCTTGATTTATTTATGAGGTATCCAGATGGCACTGCACCGCCAAGAAAAGAGGGTAACATCAAAATTATGGACTACTTTTTTGAGTATGTTGGTAAGGTCCGGTCATAGTCACTTGTTGAAATCTCTAAAAAGACAAATACTCCCTCCGCCCAGAAATACTTGTCATCAAAATGGATAAAAGGAAATGTATCTAGACGTATTTTAGTTTTAGATACATCTCTTTTTATCCATTTTGATGACAAGTATTTTCGGACGGAGGGAGTAGAAAACAGAGTTGGTGATGATGGTGTGCGTGCCGTCCTGCAATATAGGCCGTCGGATTTATATTTAACGGATAGGAAAGAAACTGTGGCAATTTTGCAAAAATATACCCACACGTCTCTCCATGTTCGCAAATAAGGCCTATCCTCGTTCAGCCTTTTCTCTCACAAGATAAACTACTCATACAAATGCATGTTGATGTTCCGTGCAACGCACGGGCAGCTAGCTGATTTCTTTTAAAATAGTTGATACGATAATTGGGTTGAAGTGATATATTTTATGTCTGTCCCTGAATGATTTCAGATTCACTAGTAGTAACAAAGAAAAGGTTGCCTTGTTAATTAACAGAAAACAGGGTGAAAACTATCACATGAGGCCGATAAAAACAAGGCACACTGGGTTCAGCGTCATCGTCACTACAGTTGTGCGCGCGCGAGAAGTATACATATCGAGGGGGCTACCGAGCGAGGCACCGAGACACAATGTTTGAGAGAGAAACCAATTGACTGATTATGATCAGATCAAGTTGTCACCCTTCTCCTGTCATTGTTGGGAGGGGAGGGAGAGAAAGACGTATCGAGAGTGTGCGCGGTAGGCACAGAGGCACAACTAGCGAGTGTGTGTGTGTGTGTTTGAAAGAGGAGTAGATAGATTATTATCAAGATCGATGTGCCACCCTACTCCTTCGGTGCCTGGTAGTGTGTGTGTGTATGTTTGAGAGAGAAGCCAGTCGATAGATTAGTATCAAGATCGAGGTGTCACCCTACTCCTTCGGTGTTGGGAAGTGTGGGTGTGTGTGTGGGGGGGGGGCAGTGACACTCACATATCTCTACTCTTATAAAAAATAGAGTTGGTGATGATGGTGTTCCTGCCATCCTGCAATATAGGCCATCCGATTTATATCCGACGGATAGGAAGGAAACTATGGCAATTTTGCAAAAAGATACCCACACCCCTCTCCGCATTTGCAAATAAGGCATTCCCTCGTTCATCCTTTTCTCCCACAAGATAAACTTCTCATACAAATGCATCTTGATGTTCCGTGCAACGCATGGGCATCTTGCTAGTAGGGAGAAGGAGTTTGTGTGACACATATCTAGCTATATTAAGGGATAGGTAGATAGCATATGTGTGAGAGACATTATTATACTTTGAGACATTAGTGGCTGTGGGTGGGCGTGTTAGACATAGAGAGCGTGTGTGCTTCTGTGTGAGAGACTTGTAGGACGGGGTAGAAAGACGAATTTAACCCTGACGGAGGGAGAGAAATACACGAAGTGCGCGTGTGTGATTCCGATGCCCACAGGGAAATGAGATATGTATGCGTGTGAGAGAGATTGCACAATTCATTCACGTATCACTATGTAGCGATCGTGGACGTGCATCGCTTGAACATAAGTCAATATCTACTTCGTATCGTGGCCAAAGGTACAATATCGATTCAACGCTATAAAGATTGGACACTCACATATCACATTTTTTTTCTATTTAAATAAACCTTTTCAGTTGTGCATGCCAAAGTTACAGTGATGTTTCTTCAAACAACCAATGTAGCTATCATGTACATGCACCATTTTTACTCTTGCATTCAAATTCATTAGTCTTGGATGATTTAAGTTTCTATTTTGAAGTAATATATGTAATATTCATATATGAATTCAACGGGTACGCAATTTATAAAATGGAGGCTATGTAATCATATGAGGTAACACTTTTAAGTAGCTGACTACATTTCTTTTTGTGCGCCTCTACACTAACACGTCAATGCATTATGTTTAAAGTAAATAACCAATGGCACTAAATTATCTATTTACACGAGAAATACATAGGCTGAGCGTTTGATCCCTTTTTTTGTGAACGCGTGACTACACCCGTACGATTGGCCGCGCCTGTGTGAACGTCCAAGTTATAGGCACATCATCCCTAGTTATTGTCTTTTTTCTGGGGTGGACTTCACACCAGTTATTAACTGCTGACGCGTGCCCCGTGTACACAGTCTAGCATGACCTTCCCGCTAGCACGGTCCAAAATTAGTTGAAACTGGATAAGAACGATCCCGCGGCCGGCAAAATCTCCCGCCTCCTTCTAAAATTTCCGCCACCTTAGTCTTTAGCATGCGAAATCCCCCTTTTGTCCTTGGTGCACGGAGACCAACAGTTACAATACCGCCCTCATCTACATGATGATAGGTCGGGGCTGCTTTGGTAACTTCCGGTTCCCCCCACTACACGGCACCCCCATTTCCTCTGCCCCTCCCGCAAAAATGACTAACTTCACAGCACCAGAGCATCTTACATCACGCCGTCCGTACTTCATCTCCCTTTCTCCCCTCCCCTCTCGAAACCCTAGACTGCTCATCCACCGGTGTACCATAGCCCATTCACTGCCAGCGGCGTCCACCGCGCCGGATCTGCTTCTGCGGCCGCATCTACCCCTCCCACCTCCCCTAGAAACAAGTAGACTGATCATCCACCACTGTACCACGGCCCATTCAGTGCCGGCCTTGTCCACGGCGTCAGATCTGCTTCGCCGGTACTCTCGTCAACCGCCGCGCATCTGCAGCGGCTCATTCGTACTCCCCACCGGAGACGCTTCGTCTACACCCCCCGGAGCCGCCCCACCAACGCCCCCGTCGACGTCCTCTGATCCTCTTCGCCGACACCTTCCTCAACCCTACTGGAGCCGCTTCGCCGACACCTTCCTCAACCCTACCGGAGCCGCTTCACTGACACCATCGTCAACCCTACCGGAGTAGCTTCGCCTATACCATTCTCAACCCTACCGGGGCCGCTTTGCCAACTCACAAGTCCACGGCCTCAGATCCGCTTCCTCGCACCCTCATCCAACCTACCGGAGCAGCTTCTGACGCCCCGTCCACGGCCGCAGATCCGCATCGTCGACACCACCCTTAACCCAACCACCGGAGCAGCTTCTGACGCCCCGTCCACGGCCGCAGATCCGCATCGTCGACACCATCCTTAACCCAACCACCGGAGCAGCTTCACCTACGCCCTCGTCCACAGCCATAGATCCGCTTCGCCCACACTGTAGTCCACCCTACCGGAGCCGCTCCACAAACACCCTACTCGACGGTTCTAGATCTCCTTACCGGACCCC
>NC_057802.1:15193150-15213545 GCF_018294505.1 Triticum aestivum | reverse complement strand
CGCCGCGGCCTCCCTCTCCTCTCCTCCCGCCGGCGAGCTCCATCGAGAGCTTCGGCCTCGATCCGATCTGAGATCTACAGTACGTTGACTTTTCCCGAGCCCCCCGAAAACTTCCAAGTCTTTTTATTTTACATTAAGTGCCTCTGTTCAACAGTGCATAACTCTCTGCATACAGCTCTGTTTCGCACGTGTAATATGTCAAATTGTTCGCCTCGTGATGCTCTACATTTTGATCATTTGCACCATGTTCATTAGAGGTCATCTTGATGCCCAAATCTCTGTTGCAAGAGGGCTAGTTGCTGTTATCTGCTGGTTCTTAGCAGAACTTGGAGATTTGTCATTTTTTATCATTTAATCTGTGCATCTTATGGGCATGAGCTCTACATGTGTTTTGTTGTATCCCATGCCATCTTTCCAGTGGTGTATGCCATGTATTTTTGTGATCTCTGTGGTGACTAGCACAAGCATGCAATCTAGGCCCCGTAATGTTTCTGATTTCAGGGACAGTGTTTTCTCTAAGTCCTTGTCTGCTGTTATTTTGTTGACATGTAAACTTGATGCTACAGAGAGATCCATGCATATTTTGGAGATGTTCAGTAAGGATGTTTTGTATCTATTGTTGTAATTGATCCATTCCTGTCCTTGTTTGCAATTATGGAGTGCCATAGCATGACTCAATCTTGCTCTATTTTTGCTATAAAATATTTCTGGCAGATTCTTAACATGATATGCAATTTTGCCAAGCTTATTGTAGTTGATCCATACATGCTATGCATTTGTTCTTGCCATGGATAGCTTCATAAACATGCCATATTGCTGTAGGTATGCTTGTTTTGTCATGCATTGCTTTGTGGTGAGTGCATCAAGCTCACCAACATGCCTTCATATTATTATTTCTGCCATGCTCTGTTTTCTGCCAAGTCTGAAACCTGATAACGAAACTTGCTATGTTTACATGCTTGCCATCATATCTTCTGGTCCTTTTTGGCTTAGGGTCAGTAAGGGACTTTTGTCATATGAATTTAGTAGAACACTGCCATGCCTTGTTTTGCCATGTTAAGTTCCTGTAGCATGTTGTTTTCATGCTCTGAACATTGCTACCTGATGCTGTTTTCTGCCATGTCCAGTAATTTCACCAAGTCTGTGAACCTGTTATCTTTTGTACTTTTGCCATGCTTGTTTGAGCTTGTTGTGTTGTGATCTAGCCGTAGCTCAGTGTTCATCTTTTGTCAAGCATCTCCTGTAGATTACTGCCATGTACTCTATTGCTATGTTGGAGTGCTGTAGCATTGTTACTTGTTGCATTCTAAGTGCTATCATGCTGTTAATCGCAGATTCGTGTCATTCTTGTTTTGCTTGCCATTTGCAAACCGTGCATCCGTTTCCGGTGATCTTTATATCGATTTCGACCGAAATCATCTCATCTTTCCAGTGGCATGATTGGTTTGCCAAGTTACTGCCATGTTCATCATTTTCCTTCCGGAGCACGCATATGCATCGCATATCATATCTCGCATATCATACATGTGTTGCATCATGTTGCTCGTGCATTTCTCGTGATTGATTGTGGTTCCGTTGCTTGTGTTCTTGTCTTGGGTAGAGCCGGGAGACGAGTTCGTGAATGAGGAACCTGTTGAGTACGCTTACGAGGATCAAGCTTTCGACAACTCTGAGAACCTTGCAGGCAAGATGACCACCCCTCGAAATCACTTCTATCTTTGCTTTTCTAGTTGTTCGTTCTATTGCCATGCTGCGCTACCTATCACTTGCTATATCATGTCTCCCATATTGCCATGTCAGCCCCTAACCATCCTTTCCTAGCAACCCGTTGTTTGGCTATGTTACCGCTTTTGCTCAGCCCCTCTTATAGCGTTGCTAGTTGCAGGTGAAGTTGAAGTTTGTTCCATGTCGGAACATGGATATGTTGGGATATCACAATATCTCTTATTTAATTAATGCATCTATATATATTTGGTAAAGGGTGGAAGGCTCGGCCTTATGCCTGGTGTTTTGTTCCACTCTTGCCGCCCTAGTTTCTGTTATACCGGGATTATGTTCCTTGAGTTTGCGTTACTTACGCGGTTGGGTGATTTATGGGACCCCCTTGACAGTTCGCCTTGAATAAAACTCCTCCAGCAAGGCCCAACCTTGGTTTTACCATTTGCCACCTAAGTCTTTTTCCCCCGGGTTTTCTAGAGCCCGAGGGTCATCTTTATTTTAAACCCCCCGGGCCAGTGCTCCTCTGAGTATTGGTCCAACCTGTCAGTCGCCGGTGGCCACCAGGGGCAACTCTGGTCTGGCCTATCGGAAGCTTGGACAATCCGGTGTGCCCTGAGAACGAGATATGTGCAGCTCCTATCGGGATTTGTCGGCACATTCGGGTGGCTTTGCTGGTCTTGTTTTACCATTGTCGAGATGTCTTGTAAACCGGGATTCCGAGACTGATCGGATCTTTCCGGGAGAAGGTTTATCCTTCGTTGACCGCGAGAGCTTATGATGGGCTAAGTTGGGACACCCCTGCAGGGTATTATCTTTCGAAAGCCGTGCCCACGGTTATGAGGCAGATGGGAATTTGTTAATGTCCGGTTGTAGAGAACTTGTCACTTGACCCAGTTAAAATACATCAACTGTGTGTGTAGCCGTGATGGTCTCTTCTCGGCGGAGTCCGGGAAGTGAACACGGTTTGAGTTATGAATGACGTAAGTAGGAGTTCAGGATCACTTCTTGGTCATTGCTAGATGACGACCGTTCCGTTGCTTCTCTCCTCGCGCTCTTTTGCGTATGTTAGCCATCATATATGCTTAGTGTCTGCTGCAGCTCCACCTCATTACACCATCCTTTCCTATAAGCTTAAATAGTCTTGATCTCGTGGGTGTGAGATTGCTGAGTCCTCGTGACTCACAGATTCTACCAAAACAGTTGCAGGTGTCGACGATGCCAGTGCAGATTATGGGGTCGATCTCAAGTGGGAGTTCGACGAGGAACGTGGTCGTTACTATGTGTCTTTTCCTGATGATCAGTAGTGGAGCCCAGTTGGGACGATCGGGGATCTAGCATTTGGGGTTATCTTATTTTCATTTGGATCTTGACCGTAGCCGGTCTATGTGTGTATTTTGGAGTATGTATGAATTATATTTATGTATTGTGTGAAGTGGCGATTGTAAGCCAACTCTTTATCCCATTCTTGTTCATTACATGGGATTGTGTGAAGATGACCCTTCTTGCGACAAAACCACTATGCGGTTATGCCTCTAAGTCGTGCCTCGACACGTGGGAGATATAGCCGCATCATGGGCGTTACAAGTTGGTAATCAGAGCCATCCCCGACTTAGGAGCCCCCTGCTTGATCGAATCGCTGGCGTTGTTGAGTCTAGAACAAAAGTGTTTTGAGTCTTAGGATTATATATATCGGAGAGTAGGATTCTTTTTACTCCTCAGTCCCTTCGTCGCTCTGGTGAGGTCTCCTGACGTAGAAGTTTTGACTCTTCTCTCCTCAAATTTCACAAAAAAAAAATTTAGGATCACGCGGGTATCTTGGAATCGTTCCGATGGTTCTGTGACGAGAACATTGTTCTTGGTGCCTCCTGACATTTAGGGGTTGTGGCAGTGTCCCGGGGAGTTGAGCTCCGAGGTGTTGTCGTCACAATTTTATCGTTGCAGTTCTGGAATACCTGAGTTTCGCCGACATCGAAATCTCTTTTATGCAGTTGTTGGTTAGATCACCTCGACGCCACCCAGTACTTGGGCGGGAGTTCGGGAGTATTGCCATAACTTGTATAACGGATGTTTTTCGAAGGTTGAGGTAAACGATTTCCGCAGGTTTCTTGGTTATGTGTTGACGGATGGATACAACTGGATCTAGGGATTGCTAGTTTGGGTGATATATTTTGTGTCCCCTGTATCCCCAACACCAGATTGCATAACCAGAAAGTTTCGGGAGTTTATAAGTGGGAATTCAAGTAGCCTTAGGATATCTTTCCGACAGACGCATGACATGAGATTGGGGTTCGACGTCTAGTGGTCCGCCTGTACACGGTTGGTTTTACAGTGGTCTCGTAGTGTCTTAAAGAGTCCTTGGCTATGCCGACTCGGGGATGCTTCGTATGTCATGTGCACAGCCTTGTACATGATGGTGCTGTACGATCGAGCCCGTGTGGGCCCCACCACGAAAACTTCGGACGGAATTTCTATCATATGTTTGTTCCGGCTTATTCTGCAAGCCAATACTTGTTTTGTTTTGTATTGTGGTATTCGAGTTGCTTCGAAGTCATATGCTGATTCCATATCTTTTTCTAAGTGGCTTCTCAACTTATGGACCGGGGCTCCAAAAGCGTTTCGAGCAGCACGGAGCATATGAGATGTTCCAAGAGCTGAAAATGGTTTTCCAAGCTCATTCCCGAGTCGAGAGATATGAAGTCTCCGACAAGTTCTACAGTTGTAAGATGGAGGAGAATAGTTCCGTCAGCGAACACATACTCAAAATGTCTGGGTTGCACAACCGCTTGTCTCAGCTGGGAGTTAATCTCCCGGATGATGCGGTCGTTGACAGAATCCTTCAGTCGCTTCCACCTAGCTACAAGAGCTTTGTGATGAACTTCAATATGCAGGGGATGGAGAAAACCATCCCTGAGGTATATTCGATGCTGAAATCAGCGGAGGTGGAGATCAAAAAGGAACATCAAGTGTTAATGGTGAATAAAACCACTAAGTTCAAGAAAGGCAAGGGTAAAAAGAGCTTCAATAAAGACGACAAGGGAGTTGCCGCGCCCGGTAAGCAAGCTGCCGGGAAGAAGACAAAGAATGGACCCAAGCCTGAGACTGAGTGCTTTTATTGCAGGGGAAACGGTCACTGGAAGCTGAACTGCCCCAAGTACTTAGCGGACAAGAAGGCCGGCAACACCAAAGGTATATGTGATATATATGTTATTGATGTGTACCTTACCAGTACTCGTAGTAGCTCCTGGGTATTTGATACCAGTGCGGTTGCTCATATTTGTAACTCAAAACAGGAGCTGCGGAATAAGCGGAGACTGGCGAAGGACGAGGTGACGATGTGCGTCGGAAATGGCTCCAAGGTCGATGTGATCGCCGTCGGCACGCTACCTCTACATTTACCTACGGGATTAGTTTTAAACCTCAATAATTGTTATTTAGTGCCAGCTTTGAGCATGAACATTGTATCTGGATCTCGTTTAATGCGAGATGGCTACTCATTTAAATCCGAGAATAATGGTTGTTCTATTTATATGAGAGATATGTTTTATGGTCATGCCCCGCTGGTCCATGGTTTATTCTTAATGAATCTCGAACGTGATGTTACACATATTCATAGTGTGAATGCCAAGAAATGTAAGGTTGATAATGATAGTCCCACATACTTGTGGCACTGCCGCCTTGGTCACATTGGTGTCAAACGCATGAAGAAACTCCATGCAGATGGACTTTTGGAGTCTCTTGATTATGAATCATTTGACACGTGCGAACCATGCCTCATGGGCAAAATGACCAAGACTCCGTTCTCCGGAACAATGGAGTGAGCAACCAACTTATTGGAAATCATACATACTGATGTGTGCGGTCCAATGAGCGTTGAGGCTCGCGGTGGCTATCGTTATGTTCTCACCCTCACTGATGACTTAAGTAGATATGGGTATGTCTACTTGATGAAACACAAGTCTGAGACCTTTGAAAAGTTCAAGGAATTTCAGAGTGAGGTTGAGAATCAACGTGACAGGAAAATAAAGTTCTTACGATCAGATCGTGGGGGAGAATAATTGAGTCACGAATTTGGCGCACACTTAAAGAAATGTGGAATTGTTTCACAACTCACGCCGCCTGGAACACCTCAGCGTAATGGTGTGTCCGAACGTCGTAATCACACTCTGTTGGACATGGTGCGATCTATGATGTCTCTTACCGACCTACCGCTATCATTTTGGGGATATGCTTTAGAGACTTCCGCATTCACTTTAAATAGGGCTCCGTCGAAATCCGTTGAGATGACACCGTATGAATTATGGTTTGGGAAGAAACCTAGGCTGTCGTTTCTAAAAGTTTGGGGATGCGATGCTTATGTCAAGAAACTTCAACCTGAAAAGCTCGAACCCAAGTCGGAAAAAATGCGTCTTCATAGGATACCCGAAGGAAACCACTGGGTATACCTTCTACCTCAGATCCGAAGGCAAGATCTTCGTTGCCAAGAACAGGTCCTTTCTGGAGAAAGAGTTTCTCTCGAAAGAAGTAAGTGGGAGGAAAGTGGAACTTGATGAGATGACTCTTCTCGAACCAGAGAGTAGCGCAGCACAAGAAAATGTTTCTGTGGTGCCTGCACCGACTAGAGAGGAGGTTAATGATGACGATCATGATCAAGTTACCACTGAACTTCGTAGGTCCACAAGGACACGTTCCGCACCAGAGTGGTACGGCAACCCTGTCCTAGAAATCATGTTGTTAGACAATGGTGAACCTTCGAACTATGAAGAAGCGATGGCAGGCCTGGATTCCGAAAAATGGCTTGAAGCCATGAAATTCGAGATAGGATCCATGTATGAAAACGAAGTATGGACTTTGACTGACTTGCCCGATGATCAGCGATCCATAGAAAATAAATGGATCTTTTTAAGAAGAAGACAGACGTGGATGGTAATGTGACCATCTATAAGGCTCGGCTTATCGCTAAGGGTTATCGACAAGTTCAAGGGGTTGACTATGATGAGACTTTCTCACCCGTAGCGAAGCTGAAGTCCGTCCGAATCATGTTAGCAATTGCCGCGTTCTATGATTATGAGATATGGCAAATGGACGTCAAAACGGCATTCCTTAATGGTTTCCTTAAGGAAGAATTGTATATGACGCAGCTAGAAGGTTTTGTCGATCCTAAGAATGCTGACAAGGTGTGCAAGCTCCAACGCTCAATCTATGGGCTGGTCAAAGCATCTCGGAGTTGGAACATTCGCTTTGATGAGATGATCAAAGCGTTTGGGTTTACGCAGACTTATGGAGAAGCCTGTGTTTACAAGAAAGTGAGTGGGAGCTCTGTAGCGTTTCTCATATTATATGTGGATGACATACTATTGATGGGAAATGATATAGAATTCTTGGAAAGCATAAAGGCCTACTTGAATAAGTGTTTTTCAATGAAGGACCTTGGAGAAGCTGCTTATATATTGGGCATCAAGATCTATAGAGATAGATCGAGACGCCTCATTGGTCTTTCACAAAGCACGTACCTTGACAAGATATTGAAGAAGTTCAATATGGATCAGTCCAAGAAGGGGTTCTTGCCTGTATTGCAAGGTGTGAGATTGAGCACGGCTCAATGCCCGACCATGGCAGAAGATAGAGAAAAGATGAGTGTCATCCCCTATGCCTCGGCCATAGGGTCTATTATGTATGCCATGCTGTGTACCAGACCTGATGTAAACCTTGACGTAAGTTTGGTAGGAAGGTACCAAAGTAATCCCGGCATGGAACACTGGACAGCGGACAAGAATATCCTGAAGTACCTGAAAAGGACTAAGGATATGTTTCTCATTTATGGAGGTGACGAAGAGCTCGTCGTAAAGGGTTATGTCGACGCTAGCTTCGACACAGATCTGGATGACTTTAAGTCACAAACCGGATACGTGTATATTTTGAATGGTGGGGCAGTCAGCTGGTGCAGTTGCAAGCAAAGCGTCATGGCGGGATCTACATGTGAAGCGGAGTACATGGCAGCCTCGGAGGCAGCACATGAAGCAATCTGGATGAAGGAGTTCATTACCGACCTAGGAGTTATTCCCAATGCGTCGGGCCCGATGACTCTCTTCTGTGACAACACTGGAGCTATTGCCCTGGCCAAGGAGCCCAGGTTTCACAAGAAGACCAGGCATATCAAGCGTCGCTTCAACTCCATTTGTGAAAATGTTCAAGATGGAGACATAGATATTTGTAAAGTGCATACGGACCTGAATGTCGCAGATCCGTTTACTAAACCTCTTCCACGAGCAAAACATGATCAACACCAGAACTCTATGGGTGTTCGATTCATCACAATGTAACTAGATTATTGACTCTAGTGCAAGTGGGAGACTGTTGGAAATATGCCCTAGAGGCAATAATAAAATGGTTATTATTATATTTCCTTGTTCATGATAATTGTCTATTGTTCATGCTATAATTGTGTTATCCGGAAATCATAATACATGTGTGAATACATAGACCACAACATGTCCCTAGTGAGCCTCTAGTTAACTAGCTCGTTGATCAATAGATGGTTACGGTTTCCTGACCATGGACATTGGGTGTCATTGATAACGGGATCACATCATTAGGAGAATGATGTGATGGACAAGACCCGATCCTGAGCATAGCACTAGATCGTGTAGTTCGTTTGCTAAAGCTTTTCTAATGTCAAGTATCATTTCCTTAGACCATGAGATCGTGCAACTCCCGGATGCCGTAGGAATGCTTTGGGTGTACCAAACGTCATAATGTAACTGGGTGGCTATAAAGGTGCACTACAGGTACCTCCGAAAGTGTCTGTTGGGTTGGCACGGATCGAGACTGGGATTTGTCACTCCGTATGACGGAGAGGTATCTCTGGGCCCACTCGGTAATGCATCATCATAATGAGCTCAATGTGACCAAGTAGTTTGTCACGGGATCATGCATTACGGAACAAGTAAAGTGACTTGTCGGTAACGAGATTGAACGAGGTATTGGGATACCGACGATCGAATCTCGGGCAAGTAACGTACCGATTGACAAAGGGAATTGTATACGGGATTGCTTGAATCCTCGACATCGTGGTTCATCCGATGAGATCATCGTGGAACGTGTGGGAGCCAACATGGGTATCCAGATCCCGCTGCTGGTTATTGGCTAGAGAGGTGTATCGGTCATGTCTGCATGATTCTCGAACCCGTAGGGTCTACACACTTAAGGTTCGATGACGCTAGGGTTATAAGGAAGGTTTGTATGTGATTACCGAATGTTGTTCGGAGTCCCGGATGAGATCCCGGACGTCACGAGGAGTTCCGGAATGGTCCGGAGACGAAGATTTATATATGGGAAGTCCTTATTCGGTCGCCGGAAGTGTTCGGGGGAATATCGGTATTGTACCGGGACCACCGAAAGGGTTCCGGGGGTCCATCGGGATGGTCCACCTGCCCCGGAGGGCCCTATGGGCTGAATATAGAGGGGAACCAGCCCCTAGGTGGGCTGGGCGCCAAACCCCCCTAGGGCCCATGCGCCTAGGGTTGGGGGGAAACCCTGGAGGGGGCGCCCCCTTGGCTTGGGGGGCAACCCTCCCCCCTGGCCGCCGCCCCCCCTCTAGATCCATCTGGAGGGGGCCGGCCCCCTCTCCCTTGCCCCTATTAATAGAGGGGGGGGGGGTGGGAGGGCAGCCGCACCACATCCAAGGTGCAGCCCGTCCCCTCCCCAACACCTCTCCTCCTCCGCGTGAGCTTGGCGAAGCCCTGCCGGAGAACTGCCACTCCACCACCACCACGCCGTCGTGCTGCTGTTGGAGCCTTCTTCCTCAACCTCTCCCTCCTCCTTGCTGGATCAAGGCGCGGGAGACGTCACCGGGCTACACGTGTGTTGAACACGGAGGCACCGTTGTTCGGTGCTTGGATCGGATTAGCCGCGATCTGAATCGCTATGTGTACGACTCCTCCAACCGCGTTCTTGCAACGCTTCCGCATCGCGATCTTCAAAGGTATGAAGATGCACTCCCCTCTCGTTGCTAGTAAACTCCATAGATTGATCTTGGTGATGCGTAGAAAAAATTTAATTTCTGCAACGATCCCCAACACCTACCCTCAAGACTATCAAAGGATGGAGGCCCAAAGAGATCCAAGTGAAGGAGCTCCAAAGGCCTCTTCGAGTAAATGATACTCGTGGGAGGGTGAGCCTTCTCATGTGGCTTTTCTTCGATACAAGCACTGCAAGCACGATCTTTAGCAAAACTAACATCCGTTAGTCCACGGACATGGTCCCCCTTGAGAAGACTTTGCAAAGATCGCATATTGACATGGGCTAAGCGGCGATGCCAAAGCCATCCCACGTCAACTTTAGCCATTAGGCATGTCGCGGTCATAGTGGGTTGCTCCAAAAAGATAATCATATAGAGACCGTTCTCGACATGCCCAACAAAGGATACTTTAAGAGTCTTGCTCCACAAGAGGGCCACGGTATCAATATCAAAGAAAGTGGCAAAGCCCATGATTGCAAGTTGACGAACGGAAAGTAAATTGTATGCAAGTGACTCAACAAGCATGACCTTCTCGATCGTGAGATCATGAGAAATGACAACTTTGCCGAGTCCCAATACCTTAGAAGACGAGGCATCACCCCACTCGACATTGGTGGGCATAGATGGAATCTTGTGCACGTCCACCACCAAGTCCTTGCTTCCGGTCATATGATTTGTAGCTCCACTATCAAGCAACCATGATCCCCCACCGGAAGCAAACACCTACAAGAGATCAATGCTTGGTTTTAGGTACCCATTTTGTAATGGGTCCTTTGATGTTAGTAACAAGGGTCTTAGGAACCCAAATAGACCATTCAATATACTCATGAGGAGAACCAACAAATTTGGCATAAACATGCCCATCACTAGCACGGCATAACACACAAGGATTAAAGTCGCCGGCTTTGTTGGAAGGGGTGGCATTGCCCTTCTTGACACCGCCACCCTTCGCATTGTTCTTCTTCTCCTTGGAAGCACCCTCTCCCTCCTTCACAAAAGTTTGCTTGAGAGGAGGAGGTCATTTGGTCTTGTCATTCTTCTTCTTGTTCTTGGGCTTGGGTGCGAACCCAATCCCCTCCTTGGCCACAACTTCCTTTTGATTGCTCAAAAGGTCGTTGAGGTTCTTCTCACCTTGTATGCATGACACAAGGCCTTTCTCAAGTTGCTCCTTCAACTTAGCATTCTCCTCAACAAGATGCACATGCTCACAACAAGGGTTAGTAGCATTTGCATTATCAATTAACACCATATGAGGAAAGGTGGCTTTCTCCTTGGTTAGCTTCACTTGGAGTTGATCATGAGACTCCTTGAGGCTAGCATGAACACCCTTCAAGACTTTGTGAGCCTTGTCGAGAATGTCAAACTCCTCTTTGAGTCTAGCAAGATCAACCCCAAGCTTTTCCTTCTCGGAGTTTAGCACACGAGAAACAACAAGAGCATGATCAAGATCTTTCTTTAACTTAGCATGATCATCATTGTGTGACTCCTCAAGAGCCAAACAAAGACCACGCTCTTCGTCAAGAGCATTGGAAAGATCCGAAATCTCATCGGCATAGTCACGACTATGCCCCTCCATCTTAGAGATGGTATCTTCGTGAGCCTCGATCATGGCATTGGCTTCACCAAGTTGTTCCAAGAAAGCAACAAAGTGCTTCTTGGATTTACCCTTGAGTTTACCCATAAAGGTCTCAAACTCATTCTCCTCCACATTTGTCCCCTCATGTTCATCAATGCTATCCGAAGAAGGATGACTAATGATGGTAGTTTTGATGTTGGGGGTTACCTTGTTGGTGGCTTTAGCCATGAGGCACTTGGCGGTGATGTTCTCATTGGGTGAGTCAAAGAGAGACACCCGTGGAGTCGTCGCAATGGCAACGAAGGCCATGGCAACCGACTCACCATCTTCCTCATCGTCATCATCCTCAATGTACTCTTCTTGTACCACCAATGCCTTGGGAGGAGTCTTCTTGGTGAAGTTGCTCTTGTTGGGGAACGACTTGGCCTTGTCCTTTCGGATGAGCTTGCCACCATTGTCTTCCCTCTTCTCATAAGGGCACTCCGCAACAAAGTGGCTCACATTGCCACAATTGAAGCAAGTCCTCACTCGTTGCTTGCCCTTTGCGCCACTTGAATTGTTCTTGTTGAAGTTGGGCCTTGAGTTCTTCTTGCTCCAAAATTGCCTTGAAGCAAGCGCCATGTGTTCATGATAGGCATACTTCTTATCTTCGAGGTTGCTCTCCTCTTCTTCCTCTTCATCCTCTTCCTCCATACTAACCTTGGCCTTTAGAGCAAGGTTGGGCTTTTTTAATCTTTGAGAGCGAAGAACCGCATTGTCGGCGGTCTTGTCCAAGATGCTCATAGCAACGAACTCATCCAACACTTCACTTGAGGACAAGGTGTGGAAGTCCGGCCTTTGACGAATGACGGAGGACATGGCTTTGTGGTAGGGCATCATTGCCTTGAGGAATTTGCGCTTGATCCAATTGTCATCCGTGTCCTTACTTCCATGATCTCGGAGAGAGACCGCGAGTTCAGTTACTCTCCGATAAAGCTCACGAGGTTCTTCATCTTCTTTCATTGCAAACTCATCGGCTTCATCTTGCACCACTTCATAGTTGGTGCGTTGAATGCTTGCGCTTCCCCGATAGAGGGAAACCACTTGGTGCCAAGCATCTTTGGCCATGGTGTAGGGCCGGAGATGAGGAAGATCTTCGGGTGGGATTGCTTCTTGGATGATGAAGAGAGCATTCTCATTGAATTGATTATCCACGGCTTCTCTAGGAGTGAAGTTACTTCGGTCATGCGGATAGAAACCTTCTTCAATGATTCTCCAAAGGTTAGTGTTCACATGATTTAAATGACGCTTAAAACGATAGACCCAAGAATCAAATTCTACATTCTTCTCAATCTTAGGGGCCGGTCCGGCATGATTCAAATGAGTGGAAGGAAGCGGTCCACCATAGACAAGTGGAGGTTCCACATGGGCAAAGATGCCGGTGCCATTTTTACCACTAGAAGAAGGAGCTTTCTCGCTAGTAGCTTCCCCCTTGTCGGAGGTAGCATCCGTCACCTTGTTAGCGGGATCACCCACTTACAACGGTGCGGTGGAAAGTTTAAGCCCTTCTAAAAATTTATTAAACATGCTTTCGACCTCGGTCGTCATGGAGGTTTTCAATGTGTCCAACGCCACATTGAATTCCTCACGAGAGACCGCGGTTCCCCCATCTCCCGTAGACGAGACTGGATTCACACCGGAGTGCTCCTCCACACCGTCTACGATGTCAACCATACTCTTCAGACGGTAAAGTCCTTAATAAAGAGACGAGGCTCTGATACCAATTGAAAGGATCGATATAGTTGACTAGAGGGGGGGTGAATAGGCAACTAACAATTTTTAGCTTTTCTTTACCAATTTAAATTTTGCATCAAAGTAGGTTGTCTAGATATGCAACTAGGTGAGCAACCTATATGATGCAACAACAATAAGCACACACGCAAGCAAGAGATAAAGCACAAATAAGCTTGCACAAGTAAAGGCACGAGATAACCAAGAGTGGAGCCGGTGAAGACGAGGATGTGTTACCGAAGTTCCTTCCCTTTGAGAGGAAGTACGTCTCCGTTGGAGCGGTGTGGAGGCACAATGCTCCCCAAGAAGCCACTAGGGCCACCGTATTCTCCTCACGCCCTCACACAATGCGAGATGCCGTGATTCCACTATTGGTGCCCTTGGAGGCTGCGACCGAACCTTTACAAACAAGGTTGGGGCAATCTCCACAACTTAATTGGAGGCTCCCAACAATACCATGAAGCTTCACCACAATGGACTATGGCTTCGCGGTGACCTCAACCGTCTAGGGTGCTCAAACACCCAAGAGTAACAAGATCCACAAGGGATTAGTGGGGGGGTTCAAATTTCTCTTGGTGGAAGTGTAGATCGGGGCCTTCTCAACCAATCCCTAGAGAATCAACAAGTTTGATTGGCTAGGGAAGGAGATCGGGCGAAAATGAAACTTGGAGCAACAATGGAGCTTGGAGGTGGAAGAGGTGGTCAACTAGAGGAGGAAGACACCCCTTATATAGTGGAAGAACAAATCCAACCGTTATCCACCAACTCAGCCTGCGCAACGCGGTACTACCGTACCTGAGGCGCGGTACTACCGCAGGGGCACGCGGTACTACCGCAGGGCCCCGCAGTACTACCGCCCACGCAGCAGAGACCAGAACAGCCTAAAATGCACTAAAGCAGAGGGCGGTAGTACTGCTGGCGCGGTACTACCGCTCCCCTTTGCGGTACTACCGCAAGGCAGGGGCTGTCCAGAGATGGGAAGGCACAGATATAAAAAATTACATCTGTGGCTACTTCCGCAGAGTTGTAGTCGATGCAAAAACCCGACGCGGTAGTACCGTAAGCCAGCAGCGGTACTACCGCGCGAGGCGCGGATGTAAAAAATTACATCCGCCCCTTACTGCCGCGTACTTGCGGAACTAAGTCAGATACCATGGTACTACCGCTTACTAGAAGCGGTACTACCGTGGGCCCTTGCGGTACTACCGCACCAGCGGGCGGTACTACCCCAAGGCCCTGCGGTACTACCACTCTAAGGAGCAGTACTACCGCACGCCCTAATTCAGCAAGCAAGAGCAATATTTGCATAGACAAGGAAAACATAGGATACTCCAAAGGCTAGAGGAAAGGAGGTGCAAAGGAAGATGTGTACGTGATGAATCCACCCAACCTTTCCAACGCGGACCCCCTCTTAATAGTACGGCTTCCCTACGACTCAATACCACCGAAAAGAAACGAAGAGAAATGCCGTCTTCCATAGCCTTCGAGGGGAACCAAATCATCTTGTGCGTAGTCAGTATATCTGAAATATTCGATGCACATGATTAGTCCGCAAAAGCATTGTCATCAATCACCAAAACCAACTAAGGGATAAAAATGCCCTTACAACGACAACATTGATGCTGCCACGACTATGTTTTACAACCATATTAGAATACCTTGATTTCGATAAGATACTACAAAATATGAATGCATACATTAACCACTAGCTCTAATTGTTGTAAATGATGACTACAAATGCCCCAACTAAATATTCCTAGCTAGCTAGCAGCCATCACATAGTAGGCAAAACACGATTGACGGTACAAACATCCACTAGTTAATTAGCCATGATCATGACAAAGTACTAGGACCTACTTCTCTGTTTTAGGTTAAATTGAAAAGAATAAAACAAAAACTGCATGTTCATGTTGGAGCATGGAGATCCACCGTTTGCACTCATTCTATATTTGCTGTCATTCATCAATTTGAGGCGTCTATCTCGTGGGTCTGCAGTCGAGTATGTGCCTTTAAAATTGGTCTTCTGATGGCAAATAATTGTCATCTCACCTTCCGCATCCATCATTGCAGGCACAACAACTCTTGGGAGCTTATGTTGAAGATCATCATAGTAACATAGTAAGGAGTGCAGTTTCTTTAAGATGACTAGTGGCACAAAAATAGTACAAAATCATACCAAACTTTTTAATGAATGTTGGTATTGCTCGACTTGTGGACTAGTGGTACGTATGGTGTAGTATTTGGACCAGCTCCGTAAGTGGCCTTAAACGACTTGACATCATTAACAAAAGAGACAAGATAATTCTTCTCCTTACAAGTAAGCTTTGAGCCAGCAGTGTAATAGGTCTCGTCTACTATATTCCGTATTTTTCTTCGAGATGAAAAATAAGCTGTAAATTTTAAATAAAATGTTAAGTTAGGAGTGGATAACAAATATTTTTAGATTAGCAAGATAAATCACTTAACAAATTTGTTTAAGAAACTCACACAAAGGAAAAATAGGAATCATGTCCAGTTCCTGACATGTGGGACCACAAATGTAGAAACCACATCACGGATCAGGAGGCTCCATTCCTAGGAAGCTTGGTAAACCCCTCGGCCATAAGGCTTATATCATCTCTTTAACACCCTGGATTTGACCCTTTCCTTTTTTTCCAAAATAACTTGGATTTATATGGAGTTTATCTGGATCTTTATTTGAATGAAGCTTTGGACTTAAGACTTGGGAATATGAATTATTTTCTCCTGCATCCAAGTGCATCCAAGCCTCACACACATCACAAGATTTCACTAACATTTCTACCCAAGCCCATCCATAATTTCTTTCTCAATATATTATTTTTCTATGAAAGAATATACCCGCAAGCACATGGGTTATGAAGCAACATGTATTCTGCCACTCCGAAAATCATACAATTCTCATAATTTCTAGAGGTCAGCTAAACCCTAAAAATGCCACAAACACTAGCTAGAAGTTTCGCAAGTGAGCACACCGTCCACAAAGAAGTTTCTGCCCCAACTTCTGGTTTACACAAAGTACCACTTACATTTACTCAAACTTGCTGAAACTTGGTATAAAACACTCATCCTAGTACGTAGGCACGACACACCAGAAATCAGCCCCCATGCCACTCACTGGTAGAAAAAGAGGCTTCCATACGCCCCCATTAGTCCCCAAAACAATCGAACCGCGACCAAAGGGGTCTTTAGTCGCGGTTCGGGAGGAGACCCGCGACCAACTATCTGGGCCCAGCGCGCTCGGTCGACAGCTGGCGGACGGGAGGGGCTTTAGTCCCGGTTGGCCTGGCCAACTGGGACTAAAGGCCCATCCAGCTGGCGGACGGGAGGGGCTTTAGTCCCGGTTGGCCTGGCCAACCGCGACTAAAGGTCCCCGAAGGCCTTTAGTTGCGGTTGGCCAGGCCAACCGGGACTAAAGGCCCATCCCTATATATAGGACTCAGCTCACTTCACTTCACTCAGCTCACTTCACAATTTTCAGAAGGGGGTGGTGGGTTTGCTTTTGGTTCCTGCTATGCACACAAGGTGTTTGATGAAATGCCCGAGAGCCTGAAACAAACATGATATGAAGTGTCCGAGCCACACTTGAGCTTTCTCATTTATTTTTCCTCCGCGATCGCGGTTAGCAACTTGAACCTTTCATGTGTCATTGATAAAATATGCATGTGTGTAGTTCATTGTTTAATTTGTATTATTTCTAGCTAGTTAGTTTAACAAATGCATGATGGTTAATACAGATGAATCGGCAATGGATGTACGGTCCCCGACTCTCCGGCGAGTTCACTACGGGTTTGAAAGATTTCCTCGTAGTGGCAAATGCGAACAAGCATCAAGGTTTTATTATCTGTCCATGTGTTGTCTGTAAGAATCAGAAGGGTTACTCCTCCTCAAGAGACGTTCACATGCACCTGCTTCGGCACGGTTTCATGCCAAGCTATAATTGTTGGACCAAGCATGGAGAAAGAGGGGTTAGAATGGAAGAAGATGAAGAAGGGGATGATATCGATGACAACTATCATGATCATTTCGGTGATACTTTCATGGAGGATGATGCTGAAGGTGGGGAAGGGTTAGGTGAAGGTGAAGAAGAGGCACATGATGAGCCCGCTGATGATCTTGGTCGGACCATTGCTGATGCACGGAGACGCTGCGAAACTGACAAGGAGAGGGAGAATTTGGATCGCATGTTAGAGGATCACAAAAAGTCGTTGTATCCAGGATGCGATAATAGTCTGAAAAAGCTGGGATGCACACTGGATTTGCTAAAATGGAAGGCACAAGAAGGTGTAGGTGACTCATCATTTGAAAATTTGCTGAAAATGTTGAAGAATATGTTTCCGAAGAATAACGAGTTGCCCGCCAGTACGTACGAAGCAAAGAAGGGTGTCTGCCCTCTAGGTTTAGAGGTTCTGAAGATACATGCATGCATTAACGACTGCATCCTCTACCGCGGTGAATACGAGAATTTGAATGAATGCCCTGTATGCACTGCATTGCGTTATAAGATCAGAGGCGATGACCCTGGTGACGATGTTGAGGGCGAGAAACCCAGGAAGAGGGTTCCCGCCAAGGTGATGTGGTATGCTCCTATAATACCACGGTTGAAACGTCTGTTCATGAACAAAAAGCATGCCAAGTCGTTGCGATGGCACAAAGAGGACCATAAGTCCGACGGGGAGTTGAGACACACCGCTGATGGAACGCAATGGAGAAAGATCGACAGAGTGTTCAAAGAGTTTGCAGCTGACGCAAGGAACATAAGATTTGGTCTAAATACTGATGGCATTAATCCTTTTGGCGAGCAGAGCTCCAGCCATAGCACCTGGCCCGTGACTCTATGCATCTACAACCTTCCTCCTTGGTTGTGCATGAAGCGGAAGTTCATTATGATGCCAATTCTCATCCAAGGCCCTAAGCAACCCGGCAACGACATCGATGTGTACCTAAGGCCATTAGTTGAAGAACTTTTACAGTTGTGGGCCAGACCTGGTGTACGTGTCTGGGATGAGCACAAAGGAGAGGAATTTGACCTACGAGCGTTGCTTTTTGTAACCATCAACGATTGGCCTGCTCTCAGTAACCTTTCGGGACAGACAAATAAGGGATACAATGCATGCACGCACTGCTTACATGAGACTGAAAGTGTACATTTGGTTAATTGTAAGAAGAACGTGTACCTGGGTCATCGTCGATTTCTTCCCCGAAATCATAACGTAAGAAAGAAAGGCAAGCATTTCAACGGCAAGGCAGATCACCGGCCGAAGCCTGCGGAACGTACTGGTGCTGAGATATTTGATATGGTCAAGGATTTGAAAGTCATCTTTGGAAAGGGTCCTGGCGGACAATCAGTTCCGCGGGGAGTTGACGGGCACGCACCCATGTGGAAGAAGAAATCTATATTTTGGGAGCTAGAATATTGGAAAGTCCTAGATGTCCGCTCTGCAATCGACGTGATGCATGTTACAAAGAATATTTGCGTGAACCTGCTAAGCTTCTTGGGCGTGTATGGGAAGACAAATGATACAAAGGAAGCACGGCAGGACCAGCAACTTTTGAAAGACCCAGATGACCGGCATCCGGAATGGTTTCAAGGTCGTGCCAGCTACGCTCTTACCAAAGAAGAGAAGGTCATTTTTTTGAATGCCTGAGCAGTATGAAGGTCCCGTCTGGCTTCTCGTCGAATATAAAGGGAATAATAAACATGGCGGAGAAAAAGTTCCAAAACCTGAAGTCTCACGACTGCCACGTGATTATGACGCAATTGCTTCCGATTGCTTTGAGGGGGCTCCTACCGGAAAATGTTCGAGTAGCCATTGTGAAGCTATGTGCATTCCTCAATGCAATCTCTCAGAAGGTAATCAATCCAGAAGATCTACCACGGTTACAGAACGATGTGGTCCAATGCCTTGTCAGTTTCGAGTAGGTGTTCCCACCATCCTTCTTCGATATTATGATGCACCTCCTGGTCCACCTAGTCGAAGAGATTTCCATTCTCGGTCCTGTATTTCTACACAATATGTTCCCCTTTGAGAGGTTCATGGGAGTATTAAAGAAATATGTTCGTAACCGTGCTAGGCCAGAAGGAAGCATCGTCAAGGGCTATGGAAATGAGGAGGTAATTGAGTTCTGTATTGACTATGTTCCTGACCTTAAGCTGATTGGTATTCCTCAATCGCGGCACGAGGGGAGACTAAGTGGAAAAGGCAAGATCGGAAGGGAATCCACGATATGTATGGACGGTCATTCTATGACTGAAGCACACCACACAGTTCTGCAAAATTCCAGCTGGTGGCTCCGTACTTCGAGCAACACAAGAATATTTTACGCTCGGACAACCCGGGGAAGCCTGAATCCTGGATTAGAAAGGCCCACATGGAGACTTTCGGCAGTTGGTTGCGAAAACATTTAATGAATGGCAATGATGTTGGAGATCAGCTGTACATGTTGGCCAAGAAACCATCTTCGACTATAACGACTTTCCAAGGGTACGAGATAAATGGGAATACATTTTACACCATCGCCCAAGATAAAAAGAGCACCAACCAAAACAGTGGTGTCCGCTTTGATGCAGCAACTGAGAATGGGCAAAAGGTCACATATTACGGTTACATAGAGGAGATATGGGAACTTGACTATGGACCCTCCTTTAAGGTCCCTTTGTTCCGGTGCAAATGGTTCAAGCTAACAGGAGGTGGGGTAAAGGTGGACGAGCAATACGGAATGACAATGGTGGATTTCAACAATCTTGGTTACCTTGACGAACCATTCGTCCTTGCCAAAGATGTCGCCCAGGTTTTTTATTTGAAGGACATGAGTAGCAAACCGAGGAAACGAAAAGATAAGAAAACGATCAGTACATCATGCGATGATCCAAAGCGCCACATTGTTCTTTCAGGGAAAAGAAACATCGTGGGAGTGGAGGACAAGACAGACATGTCAGAAGATTATAATATGTTTGGTGAAATTCCGCCCTTCAAAGTGAACACTGACCCAAGCATTAAGTTAAATGATGAGGATGCTCCATGGATACGGCACAATCGTAAGCAAGCAGGGACACAAGGGAAGAATTGATGTGTAATAATTTATTGTACCAAACTTTGTATTTGGTCGATGAACTGAATGATGTATCAAACCTTTTATCAAACCTTCAAGGGATTTTAAAATGAATTAGTTTTATTTTTCTGATTTTTTTGATATATAATTGTATTTTTAAGATTTTAAAATGAATTAGTTTTATTTTTCTGATTTTAAAAGGAAAAAGGAAGAAGAAGAAAGAAGGAAAAAGGAAGAAAAAA
>NC_057802.1:15187301-15192232 GCF_018294505.1 Triticum aestivum | reverse complement strand
TTTTTACTACATGCAGGAGTGACATATGGCGGACGATAGAACCGAGCCGCTTAGGGATCCGGAGGCTGAACGTTATTTAATGGGCATCATCAACAACGAGATTCCTTATGTGCCGGGCTCAGAATATGAGCAACAAGAGGATGTAGTCTCTTCTTATCTGAACCTTGATGGTGGAACAGAGATTGTCGATGATCAAGAAGGTGAAGGAACGGACATTGTCGACGGAGGTCAACCGTCAACAACCGACGATCTCGAATTGCAAGTAGCAACCACCTCCGGCGAGGTATATATATACATTGAGCCTCTCGTGATACAAACTTACTGAAATGTGAATACATATGTATTAACGCGCGCGACTCTCTTTCTTTTTTTAGCCCTCCGGATCGAGTACGACAAAGCGTGGCAAATCCAAGGCGATGAAAACAGGAGAAACATATGCCATTGAGTTTGTCAGTGAAACCGGCAAGCCCCTACAGCTCATCTCAAAGTTTATCAACCAATGCGGAGTCGTTGTTAGAGACAACGTCCCGATCACCGTCCAGGAATGGAAGGAGCCAAAGAAGGCACGTCTTGGTTTCAGTTTTGTCGACAAGAGAACGAAAAAGGATTGCTGGAGAAAGCTTATGGAACATTTCATTCTACCTCCGGAATACAACAAAGTCGATGAATTCGGTAACGAGGTTCCGGGTGGACGTCAGAGGAGGAGGCTAGTTAAAGAGTTCGCTCTTCAGAAGATGGGCGAAGCATTCCGGAACTTCAAGAAAAATTTAACCCTTGACTATGTCAACAAGGGCAAGACTCCGGATTTCAATGGACAACATGAGAAACTGAAAGATGATTGGCCAGAATTTGTGAGGCAAAAGCAATCGGAGCATTTCAAGGAAATATCAAAAAAAAATAAGGATAATGCGAGTAAGAAAAAGTTCCATCATATTATGGGGCCAGGAGGATACCGCCTTTCGGAGCCTAGGTGGCAGAAGATGGAGGAGGACCTGAGGGTGCGAGGAATCCCTCTAGGTACAGAGGGATGGGACCCAAGGGCCAAAAGCTGGTGGTACGGGCATGGGGGATCGCTAGACCCGGAGACAGGGGTGTGTGTTCACCGGCAGAGACAGTTTGCTCCCACCCAAGCCCTTATTGACGCAATGACCCAAGCTCAAGAGGGCTTGATCAAGTTCAACAGAGAGAAAGACGCACTGACAACAGCCCTCGGGAATGATGAACACGGAGGACGTGTACGAGGCAAAGGCAAAGTTCCGTGGAAAGTAGGGTTTTCCCAGGACAATGACCCGTACTGTTACAGAAGCCGTAAGAGAAAGACGGACCGGGATGCAGATCTTATGACGAAGTTTGCATCGGAACTCCATGAGTTGAAGCAGACCGTGCATGAACTAGTGAAAGAAAAATCGGCCGCAGGGCCGCATGAAGATCATGAAGCGGATCGCGGAAGCCAGCAGCGGAGAAGCAGCGTGGCTTCCACGGATGCCCCGCCTGGTGCTAGTGCACCGATGATCGAGATTCGTGCACCGGAGCCTCACTACCCCGTGGATGATGTAAAGGAGATGAAAGAATGTGATCTGCATTATCCCGTGGGGAACGTTTCCACGAAGGTAGCTAGCGGCAGTGCTTTACCCTGTACACCTGGAGCACTCCACCACAACAACCCCATTGCATATGGCTATGCTCGTGTCACGGTGGAAGACATAGTCCAAGGGTTTGAGGACCTGGAGATTGACAAACCTACACCCGAAGGGGAGAGAAGACTTGGAGATGTCAAGCGCCAGTTCATTCTATGGAAAAAGAAGTACATAGTGTTTCCAGGCGAGGCGCCAAGGCTAGCAAGTCCACCCCCCTCCGATGGTGGTGGTGGTGGTGGTGGCGGTGGTGGTGGTCGTGGTGGTTCACCTACACCTCCTTCACGCCATTCGACGCCGTCCCCCGATCCACAACCTCCGGCGGGTACGACGCCCCCCAATCCTCCTCCGGCGGGTACGACGCCCCCCAATCCACCTCCGGCGAAGAAGCGGAAGCAGGCGGACAGCAAGGAAACCCGCTCCTGGACTATTAACCCGGACCCTTATGTACCTAAGACCACAAGGGTACCGGAGCCATCACTGAAGCCTCTCCTCCCAAGGCCTGGGGAACTTAGTGAAGCTGAAACCAAATTGGCCGCGTCTGCTGATTATGAGAAATGGAAGGCGGATATGAAGGCGAAAAAAGAGCCTGAGCCCAAGCAAGTATTCATTGAGAAGCAAAAGAAGTGGGCTAAGGATTTTTTGACGACACCGTCCCAAGCCGAGCTGAATATGCCTGACGACTATGGACATGAACTTCGTAGGCAAGCAAAAATATTGAAGGAGGAGAAAGAAGAAAGTAAAAAAAGCGGGAAACAAGTTGACCAGCTCGGGATGCAGAAGAAACAATCGATCCCCCCGCTCATAGTGAAAGCCGGTCCGGAAGAGGACCCCGAGATCATAGCAGCTGCGGCAGCACTTGGATTGACTGTACCGGGTGCCATGAAACAAGCGTCCGAGATTGGTTTGACTCTTCGTGCCTTCTTAGGCCTTGAGGATGCGCCAGTATGTGAGATAGCATTACAATATGTGCGGAATGGGCCTCTCGTCGAGCCTGCGCGGGAAAAGAGTCTACCACCACAAATGCGAAATCTGCTACGTTGGTACAAGCAATTCATAACATGGGCCGACAAAGAATATGTTTATGCGGATGTTATAGATGAGCATCACACCAAACGGTACTCTGTAGAAATTCATATGAGTGAATTGTTCCAGCTGTTCAATCTGCGTGACCTCGACAAATCTATGCTGAGTTGCTACGTTCTGTAAGTGATTTATTTCTACCTCATCTCGTTCTTCATTGCCTGCACTATATATATATATTGTCCTAACTATATTGTTGCGTACGCTATTATGCAGATTGAATATTTGGGAATGCAAAATAAGAAACATCCATGATGTTGGGTTCATTGACCCACATATCGTTAATGGACATGTGTTACAACATCACCCCGAAGACGTGGAGAAAGACCTGTACAAGTTTCTTAGAAAGCATCAACTCAAAAGTCATATTCTATTTCCTTACCATTTTGGGTGAGTGTTTCTCTCTTGTGCCCATTCTCTTTTGTTTACTCCATGCATGGTATGTCTAATCGATGAGTTATGCATGACTGTGCATGTAACGTGTCCGCAGGTTCCACTGGATTCTGCTAAATATTGAACTTCACACCTCTAGAGTTCTAATCATGGACTCTATGGATTCGGATCCAAAGCGTTGGGCCGACATGAGAAAAATGCTGCAAAAGTAATTATTTTCAATCATTTGAGCTCTATATCGATCGGTCTATTTCGTTCATTTCCTAATATCAAGTAACTAATAACTTCCTTATTCATTTAATTTTCTTTGCCCTGTAGGGTTTGGAGACGGTTCTCAGAAGAAATTGTCGGTGAATTCAAACATGAGCTAGATTTCAGAAGGTTAGTTAATGTGGATAAGCAGCCACCGGGGACCAATCTATGTGGATACTATGTTTGTGAGAACATCCGGAGACACACCACGGAGCGGAAGGCATCGGCTAGCGTGCGGAACGCGACGGATAACTTGCGGAGGAGGCTTAGTCCAGAAGCTCGCTTCCGACCAATTCAAGAAGAATTAGCAGGATTTTTCATGAGGGAAGTCATCAATCCTAAAGGAGAACACTATGCCGAGGACGAAGAAATTTATATGCATACCCGAGATTGAAACTTGTACGAAGTTGTATATGGTCATCCATCCTAATTGTGTATGGAAACTTGTTCGAAGTTGTATATGGTCACCGAGATTGAATATATATTATATATTCCTCTTGAATTCTTCTTGTTTGAAATTTCATATGCATGTATATAGTAGCGTAAAATATGTGTACTGAAACTTTATCAAAATTAAAATAAAACACAAAATATAATATAAAAGAAATAAAACACTCCAAACTAAAAAGAAACCAGGTTTAGGGGGGCTAAAACCCTAAACCTGCGGAGGAGCCCTTTAGTCCCGGTTGGCCACGAGAACCGGGACTAAAGGTCCTCCGCCCCGACGGACCACGGGCGCCCACGTGGACGGGCCTTTAGTCCCGGTCAGCCACAAGAACCGGGACTAAAGCCTTTAGTCGCGGTCCGTAAGAGGCGCGACTAAAGGGGGGGGTCTTTAGTCGCGCATATTTAGTCCCGGTTGCACAGCCGGGACTAAAAGCTGTTGCGAACCGGGACTAAAGGGCTTTTTTCTACCAGTGACTTCTCCCTGGCACAACAAAAACACATATCTGCGAGTAGGAGTTTTGGCACAGCACGCTTCATCTAGTGCACCTGGCACCAAGTACTGGACACCTAGGCAACATACTCCCTCCGTCCGATGAAGAGTGTACATTTGGCTTTAAAATTTATCCACAAAAGAGTATACTTCTGTCTTTCCAATGCACTTTCCCATCACACGGTAATCAAAACCAATAACATTCTACACATAGTCTTCTTAATTTCTATATGCACTTAGCTCATTGGAGGTTGGGTAATTAAAGAGAAAGAAGATGTCTTGCATCTTTTCAATGCATTTTTTACTCCACTCTATAATTTATTTTAAAATTTATATATGCACACTTTTCACCGGACGGAGGGAGTAAACTACATGCCTAAGCTACTAGACACGGTGAGAGCGGTCAACAGACCCCAGACCCCTCAGTGCCATGGTGACCACGAGGCAGGCATGCCAAAAGCGTGCTCTGCACGTCGGCCCGCCACTGACCTGCCAGCCTCACCAGCAGCCACGTGCAGCCTCACCCGCACCACCAACGCTGCCCCCACCGCCTAGGCCCCCATCCGAGCGCGGCCAAGACCACGACACTGTTCTGCCCATGAGCCATCGTCGTCGCCTTCCTCTGCAGCATG
>NC_057802.1:15175821-15186927 GCF_018294505.1 Triticum aestivum | reverse complement strand
AGCCAGCTAATTTAGCAACAAATGTATAGTTGACACAAGATATTTATTTCTAGGATAATATCCATAAGCTCCCCCTTTTCAATGTCTTCTGAAGAACTATTCAGAAAAATCATCTGAAGAAATCTAGTTGAATTTTGTCCATATTACATTTAATTAACCCATCTTGGTCTCCAATAATTAACCCATCTTGAATTTTGTCCATATTATATTTTCCTCCAATAATTAACCCATCTTGGTCTCCTGCATATGTCAAATTTACTTCATGATAGCTAGTCGAAATGCACAACATCGTAAGCTGGGACAATAGAAACTGAAGAAACAGGGATTGCGTGTACAAATTTATATAATTATATATATGGACTCGATGTGGAAAAACAACAAGACCATGCCCCTGTCCTTATTTCGAGTTGAGAAAAACAAGAATGACAGTCGCTACATGATTTTAAAACAAAGAAATTGTCATCAGTTCAGTGCAACTACTGCTTAAGAGGGTTCATATCCACCACCTTCCATACTACTCCCTCCGTTCCAAATTACTCGTCGCTTAAATGGATGTATCTAGAACTAAAATACATCTAGATACATCCATACGTGCGACAAGTAATTCGGAACGGAGGGAATATGAGTTTTCAACCATACCGATATGGCAAATAGACTGACCACCAGATGTTCATATTCAACCTTCTCATGTCCAGCTTCCTGGATCATCTGAGCAAATTTTTCCTGTAAAATAAGAAGTCTGATTAGCAAAAATGTAAAAACCGGACAAAAAAACTGAACTCTTAAAAAAAAAGGCAGCTCAGTATCTACCAAATGGCACTTGATATGGAACCTACGGATACTCTCAACCAAGTATTGCTATGATTGCCTATCATAGGCAACTAGCTCTCTCACGAGCAGAATACAAATACTATACTGTATCCCATTATTGATGAAAAGAAGGATACTGAACTTCCAAATTTTGGAGAGTAATAATTGGAAACAGTAGAACACAACATTTACATTATATTTTCTAGAAAGAACTAGTCAGACAAGTGGCACAAGAGTAAAACAACACTAAACATCAATGAGGCCATTATATGTATATCAAATGTACATAAAAAGGAACACATTTCCCTTTATATATCAAATGTACAAGAAATTCAATAAACAACAACAAATGTCATGAGTATTTTATGGGCAACCTTGAGCAATGTCCACAATAGAAGTTGCTAACAGATGATATAACTTTGTCGCAGTGCTTAGTGGATATGCCGAAAATGAACAATGTCGTTGTTGTCAAAAGTTTTGTAGATGTGATAACCGCGTGTTTACTTTTAACAAAATGTTCAGTTCTCACACAAATTTATCATACGAAAACAACATACTATAAAGAAACGTCTCTGTAGGCAACCACATGCTATAAAGTTGATAATCTGTAGACAAGCTATAAATCATTAAGATTGCTAATACAAGTATTTATAACTGACTTCTCCATAGTTTTCCTGCAAGCCCCCCTTCCTCATCACCTTCTCCACTGCTTGACGTAGTTGAAAAAGGCACACTGAACATAAGTCGGTTCAAGACCGAGCAGCTTTTCAACAGAACACTGCTTGACCGCTTCTAGTGTTCCCTCTTTGATGTTAATGGCAAGCATCCATGCAACCACGGGCCGGATGTCCAGTCTAGCCATGATGTAGACAACATCGTCGTCACACAAGCTCAGAGTGGGCCCACCATGAACCACCTTATCCCAGCTCAACTTCTTGCCACCCGATACCTTAGGGTAACTTGAACCCGTGACAGGCACGTATTCAGCCTTGACAGTGAACCTCTTGTGCCACTTGTCTGAGTACATCCCCCTGTTCCATGTGGTGACCGTCCAGCCTTGACCAATGACTCCTTTCTCATTGCAGGTCTCGCTACGCCGACAAGATTTCAGCTCAACAAACCTAATCACGCCATTGCTTATAGCGACGTCGCGGAACGGCCGTGCGTAGATATTGTCAACTCCCATGCCAAACCGCGACACCAGATCGCAAAGGTATCGGAACAGGCCATTGTATCAAACGCGTTTTCGGATGCTGGTCAAGCACTTTGCATAGAAGAATGCCATGCCAATGATTAACCCAGCCGAGTGTTTCCCCTCCGGCGAAGATCACGAGGGTGCCTTCGTGCTGCATTATTACCTCGTGATTGTGGTCCTTGGACACCTGGAGGCTGTGCCACTGCCACTTGGAGGTATCCGATCGATACACATTGAGGTTGTACAACATGTTGCTAGAGTCGTTGGCGTATCGCAACGATTTTGATCGCGAGGGGAAGACCACGGCGTAGTCTTTGTTATTGGTATCGGCGCCGCCGAGGGGCATGACGCCAGCCATCGTGATGTAGTCGGGGCAGAGGTAGGTGGCGGCGAGAAGGTGGAGAGACGGAGCCCCTGGACCTGCCCTGTAGACAAAGAAATCGTTGTACTCGCCGGGTCCGCCGAACTGAGAACCACGGGATCTCCGCCGTAGAGATGGAGCCCCTTGACCTGGCCTAGAGCCGCCGGTGAAGGGGACGACGAGAAGGACAAACGCGTCCGCCGAGCTCAGAACCACGGGATCTCCGCACTGGCGGCTCTTCGCAAGGCTGGGGCAGTGGACGAAGCAGCGAGAGACGCCAGGCGGGTCCGCCAGCTCGAAGGTCACCTTGATGTCGCTCCCTTCGCTGGTGACGGCATGGGCGGTGGTCGCGTTGTCGCGGTCCCCGATGTGGCACTTGGCGTCGGTGAACACCCAGGGGCGACGGCCCGAGTGCCTAGACGAGGAGGCGGCAGCGAGATCTGACATGGCGCTGCGCGAGACGTAAGGCGGGCGATTGATAGCGGCGATGCGTTTGTTTCGTTACAATTGATGCGACCCAATATATTTTGGGGCGACGTACGTGTACGTGTGGTGAAGTCAGACTCCGGTCTGTTTCCTTGTCGTGTTTTAGTTGTAAACGGAATAGTTTTATTTTTCCGAAAAGTGTAACGCCCACACGTGTGGGCGTTAACCAACTCACCCACACGCCTTCATCATTGTTCAGTAATTTTTGCACGAATCTTGGCACGAATTAGCTGATTTTGTATGCCACGTAGGACAACTCGCGTGTTTGTTGTGTGAGAGAGGTCGCCCACACATCCGTTTTACCACACGGAGGGGCCGGTGTGTGGGCGTTTAGCAGTTCGCCCACACATCAGTTTTCAGTCACGCACAAGGGCTGGTGTGTGGGCGTTTGCCATCTCGCCCACACGCCCGCCTCCTCTCCCACACCCAAGCTGTCTGTTGCCATGCGTTTTGCAGTGTACATGGCAACTGCCCTAGTGTGATTGCAAGCAGATGGCAACTCTCTTTTTTTTACCCAAACATGTCAGTTGCCATATGTTTTGCATGATACATGGCAAACTGCCCTAGCGTGCACGTAAGCAGATGGCAACTCTTTCTTTTTAAATGGCAACTGCCCTAGCGTGCTTGTGAGCACATGACAACTCTTTCTTTTACCCGAACATGTTTTTTGCCATGCCTTTTTTGTAGCGCTACATGGCAACTGCCTAGTGTTAGTAGGTGGCAACTCCTAAAATTTTGAAATCATGGCAACTGCAGTAGACCAGACCACACATGACAACTGTCAAAAAATGGCAATCTGGAACTTTGACCTGAGATGGCAACTGCAGTTGAGCAAACATGGCAACTGTAGTTGTCCGACATGGCAACCGTAGTTCAGCGACATGGCAACTGCACTTAAACGAACATGGACGAGGGTCCGGCCCATGGCAACTGCGGGGCGCGCGGTAAAGTGTCACGTGGGACGTGCGGGACCACGAGGTACGAGGCCTGACGTACCGGGCGTGTGGGCGTTATCTATTTCGCCCACACGCATGCGTATAAGAGGGACCGGGAGGGGGAAAAAAGGCGTGTGGGCGCTAATTGTTTTGCCCACACACAGACGTGTGGGCTGGTCCTCTTAGGCACCACACAAAACGTATGGGCAGATTCCTTAATGCCCACACGTGTGACAGTTATCGGCGTCCTTTTTTAACCTATCGGAATAGTTTCCTTGTGGTGAAATTTCTCGTTCTCGTGTGCGCGTGATTCAGGTCGACCGCAAGTTCCCGTACCATTCCTTGGGTGTGAAGCTTGTCCGGCGAGTTAAGTTTCCAGGATACAGATTTTTGTAAGCACTCTCACCGGCAAGATGATTTACCTTAGGAGTTGTTTGGATACCTAGATTATAGGAAACTAGATTCCTTAAACCCGATTTCTGGTGTAACAACCTAAAACATTGTTTGGATTATCTAACTAACTCATGGATATACTAAACTGAGTTTTCCAAAAACCCAAAAAACCAGTTTATACAAAACAACTAATAGGCGTTTTTATACAAACGCGTTTTCTATATGCATCAAGAGATCAGCAAAGTCCGACGCGCTGATCATGGTAAACGCCGCCGGCCGCGACAGCAGCTTGACAAAGCCAAAAGACGTCGTTGCCAATCTCGGCCAGGCAGCCGGAGCATGCAGGTTGCGATGCTCCACCTAGACCAACGCCTCCATGCACTAGTAGAAAACAGGGCTTAGGTCACAGGGCAGTTTTCACATTAGCCCCGGTTCAGTCACGAACCGGGACTAATGTGAGCATTGGTCCCAGTTCGTGAGCCCAGGGTGCCGGCCGGGGCCTCGTGGGCATTGGTCCCGGTTCGTATGGACCCTTTGGTCCCGGTTGGTGGTACAAACCGGGACCAATGGGCCACGCTCCTGGCCCACCACCCTTTAGTCCCGGTTCATGCCACAAACCGGGACTAAAGGGCTGGTCCTAGTTGCGGCCAGTGTTTAGTCCCACCTCGCCAACCGAAGGGCGCTCACACCAGTTTATAAGCCCGTGCCTTGTTGAGCTTCTCTTAAAGTGAAAATAGATGTCCTTATAAAGGAAATTTGACCTAAATTCATAGTAAATTTCGTAGAAATTTATTATGAATTTCGGTTGAATTTTCTCTATAAGTGCATCTATGTTCATTTTTATATATTTATAAAATAAATAAACCTTAATAAAATAAATAAAACTAAATAAACCTTAATAAAATAAAATAAAATAAACTATAGTAACTACAATAAATAAACCATAATAAATTAAGTAAAAATAGCAGCAGTAACATAAATTTTGAACACACAAAAAGTCAGGAGTTCAAATAAGTTTTAAAAAATGAAATCCCTTTGTAACAGACGAGTTTCCGGATGAAATCCTGATACTTTGAAAGAGATTGTCCGTTTTATACACGAAGTGCATCCAGTTTTTGTCGTAACCCTCTCAACTTTCTTGCACATGCTATGTGGATGAAATGATGATATCATGCCAACTTTCAACCTTTTCAGAGTTCATTTGAAATGCTTTTCAATTTTAGGGTCTTATAGCTCAAAATAATTAGTAAAATGCATGAAAAATAACAAATGAAGTAAGAAAGGATTGAAAAATGATGATGTGGCTTTGAATGGTGCATTTTGAACACACAAAAAGTCAGGAGTTCAAATAAGTTTTAAAAAATGAAATCCCTTTGTAACAGACGAGTTTCCGGATGAAATCCTGATACTTTGAAAGAGATTGTCCGTTTTGTACACGAAGTGCATCCAGTTTTTGCCGTAACCCTCTCAACTTTCTTGCACATGCTATGTGGATGAAATGATGATATCATGCCAACTTTCAACCTTTTCAGAGTTCATTTGAAATGCTTTTCAATTTTAGGGTCTTATAGCTCAAAATAATTAGTAAATGCATGAAAAATAACAAATGAAGTAAGAGAGGATTGAAAAATGATGATGTGGCATTGAATGGTGCATTTTGAACACACAAAAAGTCAGGAGTTCAAATAAGTTTTAAAAAATAAAATCCTTTTGTAACAGACGAGTTTCCGGATGAAATCCTGATACTTTGAAAGAGATTGTCCGTTTTGTACACGAAGTGCATCCAGTTTTTGCCGTAACCCTCTCAACTTTCTTGCACATGCTATGTGGATGAAATGATGATATCATGCCAACTTTCAACCTTTTCAGAGTTCATTTGAAATGCTTTTCAATTTTAGGGTCTTATAGCTGAAAATAATTAGTAAATGCATGAAAAATAACAAATGAAGTAAGAAAGGATTGAAAAATGATGATGTGGCTTTGAATGGTGCATTTTGAACACACAAAAAGTCAGGAGTTGAAATAAGTTTAAAAAATGAAATCCCTTTGTAACAGACGAGTTTCTGGATTAAATCCTGATACTTTGAAAGAGATTGTCCGTTTTGTACACGAAGTGCATCCAGTTTTTGCCGTAACCGTCTCAACTTTCTTGCACATGCTATGTGGATGAAATGAAGATATCATGCCAACTTTCAACCTTTTCAGAGTTCATCTGAAATACTTTTCAATTTTAGGGTCTTATAGCTCAAAATAATTAGTAAATGCATGAAAAATAACAAATGAAGTAAGATAGGATTGAAAAATGATGATGTGGCTTTGAATGGTGCATTTGGAACACACAAAAAGTCAGGAGTTCAAATAAGTTTTAAAAAATGAAATCCCTTTGTAATAGACGAGTTTCCGGATAAAATCCTGATACTTTGAAAGAGATTGTCCGTTTTGTACACGAAGTGCATCCAGTTTTTGCCGTAACCCTCTCAACTTTCTTGCACATGCTATGTGGATGAAATGATGATATCATGCCAACTTTCAACCTTTTTAGAGTTCATTTAAAATGATTTTCATTTTAGGGTCTTATAGCTCAAAATAATTAGTAAATGCATGAAAAATAACAAATGAAGTAAGAAAGGATTGAAAAATGATGATGTGGCTTTGAATGGTGCATTTTGAACACACAAAAAGTCAGGAGTTGAAATAAGTTTAAAAAATGAAATCCCTTTGTAACAGACGAGTTTCTGGATGAAATCCTGATACTTTGAAAGAGATTGTCCGTTTTGTACACGAAGTGCATCCAGTTTTTGCCGTAACCCTCTCAACTTTCTTGCACATGCTATGTGGATGAAATGATGATATCATGCCAACTTTCAACCTTTTCAGAGTTCATTTGAAATACTTTTCAATTTTAGGGTCTTATAGCTCAAAATAATTAGTAAATGCATGAAAAATAACAAATGAAGTAAGATAGGATTGAAAAATGATGATGTGGCTTTGAATGGTGCATTTTGAACACACAAAAAGTCAGGAGTTCAAATAAGTTTTCAAAAATGAAATCCCTTTGTAATAGACGAGTTTTCGGACAAAATCCCGATACTTTGAAAGAGATTATCCGTTTTGTACACGAAGTGCATCCAGTTTTTGCCGTAACCCTCTCAACTTTCTTGCACATGCTATGTGGATGAAATGATGATATCATGCCCACTTTCAACCTTTTCAGAGTTCATTTGAAATGCTTTTCAATTTTAGGGTCTTATAGCTCAAAATAATTAGTAAATGCATGAAAAATAACAAATGAAGTCAGAAAGGATTGAAAAATGATGATGTGGCTTTGAATGGTGCATTTTGAACACACAAAAAGTCAGGAGTTCAAATAAGTTTTAAAAAATGAAATCCCTTTGTAACAGACGAGTTTCCGGATGAAATCCTGATACTTTGAAAGAGATTGTCCGTTTTGTACACGAAGTGCATCCAGTTTTTGCCGTAACCCTCTCAACTTTCTTGCACATGCTATGTGGATGAAATGATGATATCATGCCAACTTTCAACCATTTCAGAGTTCATTTAAAATGATTTTCATTTTAGGGTCTTATAGCTCAAAATAATTAGTAAATGCATGAAAAATAACAAATGAAGTAAGAGAGGATTGAAAAATGATGATGTGGCATTGAATGGTGCATTTTGAACACACAAAAATTCAGGAGTTCAAATAAGTTTTGAAAAATGAAATCCCTTTGTAACAGACGAGTTTCCGGATGAAATCCTGATACTTTGAAAGAGATTGTCCGTTTTGTACACGAAGTGCATCCAGTTTTTGCCGTAACCCTCTCAACTTTCTTGCACATGCTATGTGGATGAAATGATGATATCATGCCAACTTTCAACCTTTTCAGAGTTCATTTGAAATGCTTTTCAATTTTAGGGTCTAATAGCTCAAAATAATTAGTAAATGCATGAAAAATAAAAAATGAAGTCAGAAAGGATTGAAAAATGATGATGTGGCTTTGAATGGTGCATTTTGAACACACAAAAAGTCAGGAGTTCAAATAAGTTTTCAAAAATGAAATCCCTTTGTAACAGACGAGTTTCCGGATGAAATCCTGATACTTTGAAAGAGATTGTCCGTTTTGTACACGAAGTGCATCCAGTTTTTGCCGTAACCCTCTCAACTTTCTTGCACATGCTATGTGGATGAAATGATGATATCATGCCAACTTTCAACCTTTTAAGAGTTCATTTGAAATGCTTTTCAATTTTAGGGTCTTATAGCTCAAAATAATTAGTAAATGCATGAAAAATAACAAATGAAGTCAGAAAGGATTGAAAAATGATGATGTGGCTTTGAATGGTGCATTTTGAACACACAAAAAGTCAGGAGTTCAAATAAGGTTTAAAAAATGAAATCCCTTTGTAACAGACGAGTTTCCGGATGAAATCCTGATACTTTGAAAGAGATTGTCCGTTTTGTACACGAAGTGCATCCAGTTTTTGCCGTAACCCTCTCAACTTTCTTGCACATGCTATGTGGATGAAATGATGATATCATGCCAACTTTCAACCTTTCCAGAGTTCATTTGAAATGCTTTTCAATTTTAGGGTCTTATAGCTCAAAATAATTAGTAAATGCATGAAAAATAACAAATGAAGTCAGAAAGGATTGAAAAATGATGATGTGGCTTTGAATGGTGCATTTTGAACACACAAAAAGTCAGGAGTTCAAATAAGGTATAAAAAATGAAATCCCTTTGTAACAGACGAGTTTCCGGATGAAATCCTGATACTTTGAAAGAGATTGTCCGTTTTGTACACGAAGTGCATCCAGTTTTTGCCGTAACCCTCTCAACTTTCTTGCACATGCTATGTGGATGAAATGATGATATCATGCCAACTTTCAACCTTTTCAGAGTTCATTTGAAATGCTTTTAAATTTTAGGGTCTTATAGCTCAAAATAATTAGTAAATGCATGAAAAATAACAAATGAAGTAAGAAAGGATTGAAAAATGATGATGTGGCTTTGAATGGTGCATTTTGAACACACAAAAAGTCAGGAGTTCAAATAAGTTTAAAAAAATGAAATCCCTTTGTAACAGACGAGTTTTCGGATGAAATCCTGATACTTTGAAAGAGATTGTTCGTTTTGTACACGAAGTGCATCCAGTTTTTGCCGTAACCCTCTCAACTTTCTTGCACATGCTATGTGGATGAAATGATGATATCATGCCAACTTTCAACCTTTTCAGAGTTCATTTAAAATGATTTTCATTTTAGGGTCTTATAGCTCAAAATAATTAGTAAATGCATGAACAATAACAAATGAAGTAAGAAAGGATTGAAAAATGATGATGTGGCTTTGAATGGTGCATTTTGAACACACAAAAAGTCAGGAGTTCAAATAAGTCTTATAAAATAAAATCCCTTTGTAACAGACGAGTTTCCGGATGAAATCCTGATACTTTGATAGAGATTGTCCGTTTTGTACACGAAGTGCATCCAGTTTTTGCCGTAACCCTCAACTTTCTTGCACATGCTATGTGGATGAAATGATGATATCATGCCAACTTTCAACCTTTTCAGAGTTCATTTGAAATGCTTTTCAATTTTAGGGTCTTATAGCTCAAAATAATTAGTAAATGCATGAAAAATAACAAATGAAGTAAGATAGGATTGAAAAATGATTATGTGGCTTTGAATGGTGCATTTTGAACACACAAAAAGTCAGGAGTTCAAATAAGTTTTAAAAAATGAAATCCCTTTGTAACAGACGAGTTTCCGGATGAAATCCTGATACTTTGATAGAGATTGTCCGTTTTGTACACGAAGTGCATCCAGTTTTTGCCATAACCCTCTCAACTTTCTTGCACATGCTATGTGGATGAAATGATGATATCATGCCAACTTTCAACCTTTTCAGAGTTCATTTGAAATGCTTTTCAATTTTAGGGTCTTATAGCTCAAAATAATTAGTAAATGCATGAAAAATAACAAATGAAGTAAGAAAGGATTGAAAAATGATGATGTGGCTTTGAATGGTGCATTTTGAACACACAAAAAGTCAGGAGTTCAAATAAGTTTAAAAAATGAAATCCCTTTGTAACAGACGAGTTTCTGGATGAAATCCTGATACTTTGAAAGAGATTGTCCGTTTTGTACACGAAGTGCATCCAGTTTTTGCCGTAACCGTCTCAACTTTCTTGCACATGCTATGTGGATGAAATGATGATATCATGCAAACTTTCAACCTTTTCAGAGTTCATTTGAAATGCTTTTCAATTTTAGGGTCTTATAGCTCAAAATAATTAGTAAATGCATGAAAAATAACAAATGAAGTCAGAAAGGATTGAAAAATGATGATGTGGCTTTTAATGGTGCATTTTGAACACACAAAAAGTCAGGAGTTCAAATAAGTTTTGAAAAATGAAATCCCTTTGTAACAGACGAGTTTCCGGATGAAATCCTGATACTTTGAAAGAGATTGTCCGTTTTGTACACGAAGTGCATCCAGTTTTTGCCGTAACCCTCTCAACTTTCTTGCACATGCTATGTGGATGATATCATGCCAACTTTCAACCTTTTCAGAGTTCATTTGAAATGCTTTTCAATTTTAGGGTCTTATAGCTCAAAATAATTAGTAAATGCATGAAAAATAACAAATGAAGTCAGAAAGGATTGAAAAATGATGATGTGGCTTTGAATGGTGCATTTTGAACACACAAAAAGTCAGGAGTTCAAATAAGTTTTAAAAAATGAAATCCCTTTGTAACAGACGAGTTTCCGGATGAAATCCTGATACTTTGAAAGAGATTGTCCGTTTTGTACACGAAGTGCATCCAGTTTTTGCCGTAACCGTCTCAACTTTCTTGCACATGCTATGTGGATGAAATGATGATATCATGCCAACTTTCAACCTTTTCAGAGTTCATTTGAAATGCTT
>NC_057802.1:15129329-15130077 GCF_018294505.1 Triticum aestivum | reverse complement strand
AAGTGCATCCAGTTTTTGCCGTAACCCTCTCAACTTTCTTGCACATGCTATGTGGATGAAATGATGATATCATGCCAACTTTCAACCTTTTCAGAGTTCATTTGAAATGCTTTTCAATTTTAGGGTCTTATAGCTCAAAATAATTAGTAAATGCATGAAAAATAACAAATGAAGTAAGATAGGATTGAAAAATGATTATGTGGCTTTGAATGGTGCATTTTGAACACACGAAAAGTCAGGAGTTCAAATAAGTTTTATAAAATAAAATCCCTTTGTAACAGACGAGTTTCCGGATGAAATCCTGATACTTTGAAAGAGATTGTCCGTTTTGTACACGAAGTGCATCCAGTTTTTGTCGTAACCCTCTCAACTTTCTTGCCCATGCTATGTGGATGAAATGATGATATCATGCCAACTTTCAACCTTTTCAGAGTTCATTTGAAATGCTTTTCAATTTTAGGGTCTTATAGCTCAAAATAATTAGTAAATGCATGAAAAATAACAAATGAAGTAAGAAAGGATTGAAAAATGATGATGTGGCTTTGAATGGTGCATTTTGAACACACAAAAAGTCAGGAGTTCAAATAAGTTTAAAAAATGAAATCCCTTTGTAACAGACGAGTTTCTGGATGAAATCCTGATACTTTGAAAGAGATTGTCCGTTTTGTACACGAAGTGCATCCAGTTTTTGCCGTAACCGTCTCAACTTTCTTGCACATGCTATGTGGATGAAATGATGATATCATGC
>NC_057802.1:15125669-15126837 GCF_018294505.1 Triticum aestivum | reverse complement strand
AAATGATTTTCATTTTAGGGTCTTATAGCTCAAAATAATTAGTAAATGCATGAAAAATAACAAATGAAGTAAGAAAGGATTGAAAAATGATGATGTGGCTTTGAATGGTGCATTTTGAACACACAAAAAGTCAGGAGTTCAAATAAGTTTTAAAAAATAAAATTCCTTTGTAACAGACGAGTTTCCGGATGAAATCCTGATACTTTGAAAGAGATTGTCCGTTTGGTACACGAAGTGCATCCAGTTTTTGCCGTAACCCTCTCAACTTTCTTGCACATGCTATGTGGATGAAATGATGATATCATGGCAACTTTCAACCTTTTCAGAGTTCATTTGAAATGCTTTTCAATTCTAGGGTCTTATAGCTCAAAATAATTAGTAAATGCATGAAAAATAACAAATGAAGTAAGAAAGGATTGAAAAATGATGATGTGGCTTTGAATGGTGCATTTTGAACACACAAAAAGTCAGGAGTTGAAATAAGTTTAAAAAATGAAATCCCTTTGTAACAGACGAGTTTCTGGATGAAATCCTGATACTTTGAAAGAGATTGTCCGTTTTGTACACGAAGTGCATCCAGTTTTTGCCGTAACCCTCTCAACTTTCTTGCACATGCTATGTGGATGAAATGATGATATCATGCCAACTTTCAACCTTTTCAGAGTTCATTTGAAATAATTTTCAATTTTAGGGTCTTATAGCTAAAAATAATTAGTAAATGCATGAAAAATAACAAATGAAGTAAGATAGGATTGAAAAATGATGATGTGGCTTTGAATGGTGCATTTTGAACACACAAAAAGTCAGGAGTTCAAATAAGTTTTAAAAAATGAAATCCCTTTGTCATAGACGAGTTTCCGGATGAAATCCTGATACTTTGAAAGAGATTGTCCGTTTTGTACACGAAGTGCATCCAGTTTTTGCCGTAACCCTCTCAACTTTCTTGCACATGCTATGTGGATGAAATGATGATATCATGCCAACTTTCAACCTTTTCAGAGTTCATTTGAAATGCTTTTCAATTTTAGGGTCTTATAGCTCAAAATAATTAGTAAATGCATGAAAAATAACAAATGAAGTCAGAAAGGATTGAAAAATGATGATGTGGCTTTGAATGGTGCATTTTGAACACACAAAAAGTCAGGAGTTCAAATAAGTTTTAAAAAAT
>NC_057802.1:15122974-15124449 GCF_018294505.1 Triticum aestivum | reverse complement strand
AATAAGTTTAAAAAAATGAAATCCCTTTGTAACAGACGAGTTTCCGGATGAAATCCTGATACTTTGAAAGAGATTGTCCGTTTTGTACAGGAAGTGCATCCAGTTTTTGCCGTAACCCTCTCAACTCTCTTGCACATGCTATGTGGATGAAATGATGATACCGTGCCAACTTTCAACCTTTTCAGAGTTCATTTGAAATGCTTTTCATTTTAGGGTCTTATAGCTCAAAATAATTAGTAAATGCATGAAAAATAACAAATGAAGTAAGAAAGGATTGAAAAATGATGATGTGGCTATGAATGGTGCATTTTGAACACACAAAAAGTCAGGAGTTCAAATAAGTTTTAAAAAATGAAATCCCTTTGTAATAGACGAGTTTCCGGATAAAATCCTGATACTTTGAAAGAGATTGTCCGTTTTGTACACGAAGTGCATCCAGTTTTTGCCGTAACCCTCTCAACTTTCTTGCACATGCTATGTGGATGAAATGATGATATCATGCCAAGTTTCAACCTTTTCAGAGTTCATTTAAAATGATTTTCATTTTAGGGTCTTATAGCTCAAAATAATTAGTAAATGCATGAAAAATAACAAATGAAGTAAGAAAGGATTGAAAAATGATGATGTGGCTTTGAATGGTGCATTTTGAACACACAAAAAGTCAGGAGTTCAAATAAGTTTTAAAAAATAAAATTCCTTTGTAACAGACGAGTTTCCGGATGTAATCCTGATACTTTGAAAGAGATTGTCCGTTTGGTACACGAAGTGCATCCAGTTTTTGCCGTAACCCTCTCAACTTTCTTGCACATGCTATGTGGATGAAATGATGATATCATGCCAACTTTCAACCTTTTCAGAGTTCATTTGAAATGCTTTTCAATTCTAGGGTCTTATAGCACAAAATAATTAGTAAATGCATGAAAAATAACAAATGAAGTAAGAAAGGATTGAAAAATGATGGTGTGGCTTTGAATGGTGCATTTTGAACACACAAAAAGTCAGGAGTTGAAATAAGTTTAAAAAATGAAATCCCTTTGTAACAGACGAGTTTCTGGATGAAATCCTGATACTTTGAAAGAGATTGTCCTTTTTGTACACGAAGTGCATCCAGTTTTTGCCGTAACCCTCTCAACTTTCTTGCACATGCTATGTGGATGAAATGATGATATCATGCCAACTTTCAACCTTTTCAGAGTTCATTTGAAATACTTTTCAATTTTAGGGTCTTATAGCTCAAAATAATTAGTAAATGCATGAAAAATAACAAATGAAGTAAGATAGGATTGAAAAATGATGATGTGGCTTTGAATGGTGCATTTTGAACACACAAAAAGTCAGGAGTTCAAATAAGTTTTAAAAAATGAAATCCCTTTGTAATAGACGAGTTTCCGGATAAAATCCTGATACTTTGAAAGAGATTGTCCGTTTTGTACACGAAGTGCATCCAGTTTTTGCCGTAACCCTCTCAACTTTCT
>NC_057802.1:15120623-15121913 GCF_018294505.1 Triticum aestivum | reverse complement strand
TACAGGAAGTGCATCCAGTTTTTGCCGTAACCCTCTCAACTTTCTTGAACATGCTATGTGGATGAAATGATGATACCATGCCAACTTTCAACCTTTTCAGAGTTCATTTGAAATGCTTTTCATTTTAGGGTCTTATAGCTGAAAATAATTAGTAAATGCATGAAAAATAACAAATGAAGTAAGAAAGGATTGAAAAATGATGATGTGGCTTTGAATGGTGCATTTTGAACACACAAAAAGTCAGGAGTTCAAATAAGTTTTAAAAAATAAAATCCCTTTGTAACAGACGAGTTTCCGGATGAAATCCTGATACTTTGATAGAGATTGTCCGTTTTGTACACGAAGTGCATCCAGTTTTTGCCATAACCCTCTCAACTTTCTTGCACATGCTATGTGGATGAAATGATGATATCATGCCAACTTTCATCCTTTTCAGAGTTCATTTGAAATGCTTTTCAATTTTAGGGTCTTATAGCTCAAAATAATTAGTAAATGCATGAAAAATAACAAATGAAGTCAGAAAGGATTGAAAAATGATGATGTGGCTTTGAATGGTGCATTTTGAACACACAAAAAGTCAGGAGTTCAAATAAGTTTTAAAAAATGAAATCCCTTTGTAACAGACGAGTTTCCGGATGAAATTTAAACTATTCAAATTTGGAAACTAATGGAGTAACAGAAAGTTTATAATTATTCTGAGCTAAAAGCAAAAAGAATAAAAAAATAAAGCAAAAATCAAAAGAAAATAAATAATTCAAAAAACAAAAAAATACTGGAAAAAAATTAATGCCGCCTAATGGGCCACACGGCCTGCATACGACTAGAAACCCATCTGCACATGGGCCAGGATGCTGGCCCGCAGGCCCAATAGGCCCAATATGGCAGTGACAAAGGTAGGCATGTAATGCCTGCATATTAGAGAGGAGCTCAGCACCTGAGCTGCAACGCAGCTTATAAACAGGTGCTGAGCTCTCTCAGCTAGCGAGGTGGGACTAAACTTCCCACCGCACCGCGCCAGCACATTAGTCCCGGTTGGTGGCTCCAACCGGAACCAATGCTCCCCTTTGGTCCCGGTTGGTGCCACCAACCGGGACCAAAGCCCTCTGCTTCCCGCCCTTTGCGCTGGTGAAAAGAGGCCTTTGGTCCCGGTTGGTGCCATCAACCGGGACTAAAGGGTGGGTATTGGTTCCGGTTTGTGCGTTGAACTGGGACCAAAGCCTTTGCTATATAAGCAGCACTTAGGAAATTTTCAGATTTCCATCGCCAGTTTCCCCCCGCCCGACGGCGCCG